>NW_012115300.1:1904451-1907962 GCF_000951035.1 Colobus angolensis palliatus | reverse complement strand
CACTTATGTATTTTTCTGTAGAGATACAATTTTGCTCTGTTGCCCAGTCTGGTCTCAAGCTCCTGGGCTCAAGTGATTCAACCTGCCTTGGCCTTCCAAAGTGCTTGGATTACAGGTGTGAGCCACTGCATCTAGCCAGATTTCTTTTCTTGTCTTTTCTTGTTGTTGTTGTTGTTGTTTTTTTTTTTAAATTCCACTCATTCACCTTCTTAAAACTGTAGATTTGGGTCTTTTGCAAAATTTCGGAAATTTTTAGTCATTAATTCTTTGTTAACTCTTTCAGCTCGTTTTTCTCTTCTTCCCTAAGACTCCAATAACATGAACATTATTACACTTCCATAGTAAGGTATAACAGTCTCTGAGACTGTTTTTCATAGTCTAGGTTAAGTATTCAAAAATATTTTTACATCATACCTCCTCTAGTTTATGACTTCACTTCTCTTTTAACATCAGGTTAATTTGTTGTGCAAATTTAAAGGTAAATTGTCATATCTCTTTTTGATCTTGAAAATTAAGAATCCCAGGTAGTTTCTATTTTATAAGAATGATAGCTTTTTTTGTAATAACAACTATAAAATAATTAATATGCTTTTCTCATATGTATACAAATTAAACCATGACAAATCAAGCAAACAATTTTCCCCCAGTGCATAGATTCAATTATAGCCAAAAGAAACTGAAGGTCAGTATCTTGGAGGTTGTGATAAAAAGATGGAGATATATGAATAAAACCTTTTGTGTTGGATATGTGACAATTGCTTAGAGATGCTTAGAACAGTATGTATATTAGACACTAAATGAGACATGCTGATAGGGTGAATAGAAAGAAGCACTATAAAAGTTATTCATTGATAATAACTCTACTTCTGCTTTTTCTAACTCAGTTTATATTCAGGGTTATTGTGTTGAAATTAATTATGGGTAATTGCTTCCAGGCTCCATAGGGAGGAGTGAAGTGATTGATTAATAATATTTTCCATGGATATATGTATGAAGGGACTGGTAGCATTCTGTCTATGGTGTAGGAAATGAAAAGGTCATTTCATTTGGCAGATACTGTGGTAACCTCTACTTAGCAATTTTTCTTTCTCTTTAATATTGCCAGCAGGACTCACCTTCCTACCATAACATAGAATGATAATGCCAGATATTTGATTTTCTAGCCTGCTCTTAGAAATGTGCATCTGATTCAATTCTGGCCAAAAGAAGCTGAGGGCCAATATCTTGGAGTTGTGATAAAACAATACAGATACATGAAGAAATCCTTTTCCTCTTGGATATGTGACAATTGCTTAGAGATGCTTAGAGTTTCTGTGGTTCATGTGTTACCTTGAAGGGAAGACCAAAAGAGTTGTAGACAAGGTATCCCAAGACCTTAACATTCTTGAGCCAATAAACTAGTACTGTTCTCATCTTTCTCCTTACTTCTGGCTATGTAAGAAAAACCACGATTGTTGGAGTTACTATTACTCAAATATTAATACAAATGTGAATCGCTTGAGGATATTGCTAAAATGAAGATTTGGATTCAGTGTTGCTGGGTTAGAGCCCAAGACTCGACATTTTGAATTCATTTGTAGGTGATACTATTTTATGGGCCATACATTGTGTAGTAAAGGATTAAGCCATTTTGATCAAGACTTTTCAGAACTGAAACATCCTGAGAGTCACTGAGCTTATAGCAGCAAAGAGTCTGGCAAAAAAACTGTCTTATAACTTTTAAGGAATTTGGTGATAGAATAAGAGTTGAAAGATATTTCAGACTAAATACAATAGTGTGCTGATAAATGTTTAACAACTAGCCCTGTGAGGGTCAAAAAGGCCTGGATATTTTTTTAAAAAGGTCTCTAGGGAAAAAAGAAAGCCATGCCAATTTCTATCACGTAAGCACTACCACCATGTCTGATTTCAAACTCCTAACATACCATCACAGAAAGTCGAGTTGAGAAGAGATATGTACAATTGGCTCTTGTGATCTGATACCAGTCAGCTCTACCACACCATTGGCTACATAAATCATATTCCATTAAATTTACTAAACACCAAAGAATGCTCTGATTTGAAAAACAATATTTCCTATTCTAATTATAAAATAACCTACATTTACATAGGCAGTAAACTTGAGTATAAAGAAGAAATCCAAAATAACTCAAAAACCTTTCAGATAAATTATCCTTAACAATTTGGTAAATATCACTCTAAGTCAGGATTCTTAATTGTAAGCAATAGAAGTTGATTCTGTTTTAATTAAATCAGAAAATAATTTATTAAGTAAATATTGGGTAGTTTAGAAAATTTTGGAGAAGTCAGGAGAATCATGTTTACTAAGCAGCCAGGGAAAATAGCCCAAACCCAGAACATTTTCAGTAGGAGGAACTCTTCCTTGCTGCTGCCAAACACAACACTCCCTGACTTTTACCTCTTTGGGCAGTAGCTCTGGAGCCAGTCTTCGACAATAGCATAGACTAATTTCCATGTCTATGCCTTAACTGTGAAGGAATTTGGGAAAAGGAGTATTGGCTCCTAAATTTTGAAGGTCACTCTTGCCTCTCACCAGGAGTTAAAAGGTAGAAAATTTCCCTAATACTGGATGGATACTGAGTAGTCAAATACATTTTCACCATTATATTAAGATTGAAATCTTATAAAATAGTTATATACTTTGATTTTTTACATTAGTTATTATATCATGAAAATTTTTGTCATTATGTATTCTTTGTGAGCATTTTTTACTACTAATTTGAGATACTGCTATGTGAGCATGGGTTTAATGATTGCATAATTTTCTACCAGGTACTACTTCCCAATTACACAAGTTTCAGAGTGTTTTGGGTTTTTTTTTCCTGAAAATTTTAATCTTTTAAAATATCTTTACACTCTTTTGCAACTTTCAATTTCAATGACAACTATTTGACTTCATATCATCAATCAATCTGTGAATTAACTTTCTTGGTTTCTTAATCTTAGTACACTCTTTCATAATTTAAAACAGTTCAACCATTTAAAAATTTTTGGTATGTAACTTTAAAGAGTGTCTGTTTCCAAAGAGGAAATGCCTTTGTGGCATCTAGCATACAAATGATGCTGTAATGTCATTTGATAGGTATCTATCAGAGTTGGCCCAAGTTTTGTTTCTTTACCTCCTTTTTTCTTCTTTTCTTCTCTTCTCTTTTATCTTCCTCTCTCTCTCTTTCTTTCTCCCTTCCTTCCTTCCCCATCCATCTTTTTTTTTCTTTCTCTCTCCTTCCTCCTTCCTTCCTCCCTCCCTCCTCCTCTTTTCCTTCATATCTCCTTCCCTCCCTCCTCCTCCTTCCCTCCCTCTCTCCCTCTTTCCTTCCTTTTTTCCTTCCTTCTTTTTGGCTGGCTTCCTTCCTACCTTCCTTCCATCCATCCATCTTTTCTTTCGCTTTCTCTCTCTTTCTTCCCTTTCTCCCTCCCTCCCTCCATCCCTTCCTTCCTCCATCCTTCTCTCCCTTCCCTTCCCTCACCTCCCCTCCCCTCCCCTGTCCTC
>NW_012115300.1:1855777-1904359 GCF_000951035.1 Colobus angolensis palliatus | reverse complement strand
TCCTCCCCTCCCCTCTCCTCCCCTCCATGTGTTGTGCGAACAGTAACCATGTATATCTAAAGAGATATTATGTTGGTATAAAATGTGGTTACTGAATGATAACCAAACTGATTTCGTTAGACTAAGAGTTCTTAGATTACCAGTATATCCCAGAACTCATTCTTTTTTTAATTACTTGTTTGCTCATAATTTCATCATGAAGAAAGCTAAGAGTTTGTTTTGTATTGCTAAATTCCTTCAACTGCTTACACAAAATGATATTGAATGGTTTGAATCAATGCTGAATGACAGAAAAGGAAAAACATAAGTTACTATTTGACTTGTCTAAGTTAGCAAGTATATTTAATGTATGTTAAGCAGTTTAATTTATGCAAATTATATCTAGTTTATTCTTTCATACTGTCCTTCAGTCTGTCATTTTTAATTTAGGTATTTTTCATTATATTAATAATGAAACTTTTAATAGAGGTTTTCCAATAAAACAGATTATAATAAACTATACAATTATTGATAAAATGATAAATTGATAAAATAATTGATAAATTTATCATGATAAAATGATAAATTGTTTTGAAAACCACATGGAAAGTAACAGTTTCTTTAAATGTGGCAGAATCATGAAAAATTAAATTTTTTCTGAACTTACTGGAAAGAAAGTCATTCATTTAATTGAAAATCATTTTCATTAATTTGGATTTTAACTGTTTATGATACTAAGACATTTTATCTTAATTCAAACTAATTTTAGATGGTACTACCACTGCTAAGCTTAGCATTTAAAAATATACACAAAACTATAGGCCCATTTAATTAAGAAAATTTCTTTATTTTCAGAGAGGAGAAACTTCTTAAGAAGCTAGTAATAACATTTCTTCAGTTTCTTTAATTCAGTTCCAACACTTTGGAATTTAGACACTTAAAAAATCTAGGATATTTTTAGAATAATCATAAGTGGCCAGGCGTGGTGGCTCACGCCTGTAATCCCAGCACTTTGGGAGGCCGAGGCGGGTGGATCACAAGGTCAGGAGATTGAGACCAGCCTGGCTAACACGGTGAAACCCCGTCTATCCTAAAATCACAAAAAAAATTAGCTGGGCATGGTGGCGAGCACCTGTAGTCCCAGCTACTCGGGAGGCTGAGGCAGGAGAATGGTTGAACCCTGGAGGCAGAGCTTGCAGTGAGCCGAGATCGCACCACTGCACTCCAGCCTGGGCAACAGAGTGAGACTCCGTCTCAAAACAACAACAACAACAACAACAACAACAAGAATAATCTATTATCATCATTAAGCCTCTAGAATTAAAGAAATGAGGAAGTAGTATGGCAAAGATTAAGATATCTTAAAAGTTTTTCCTTCACTAATTGTGTAAGACAGTCCTAACCAGAGCTTGAATCTGAAAATTAGGCAGAGAAGTGGAAGCAATTAGGAAATATCCAATGTAAATTCTAGAACTGAAAAATATGATAACAGTAATTTAAAATAAATTGCCTGCAGATTAAGCAAGACATTGTTGAAAAGAAAATACATGACCTGGAACACAGGTCACAAGGAAACAGCCAGATTCAAGCTCTGGTTAGGACTGCCAGTATTATGTTGAAAAAGGTATGAAAGCAGGCACCCTTGTCCTGTTCCAGATCTTAGAGCAAAAATTATCAATTTTCTTCCATTAATTGCAATGTTAACTATGAGATTGTCATGTGTGGCCTTTATTATTTTGAGATATTCTTCTAACCCAGTTTGTTGAAGGTTTTTATAATAAAGATATTTTGAGTTTTATTGAATCTCTTTTCAGCATCCATTAAAATGCTCATATGGCTTTTGTTTTCAGTTAATGTGATGTATCATGTTTATTGATTTGCTTATGTTGAACTATCCTCGCATCTCTGAGATAAATCCCACTTAGTTACAATGAGTGATCTTTTTAATACTTACTTAAATTTGACTTGCTGATATTTTGTTGAGATTTTTATATCTATGTTCATTATGAATATTGACCTGTAGTTTTCTTGTTTTTATGGTGTCCTTTTCTGGCTTTGGTATCAGGGTGATGCTGGCCTCATAGAATGAGTGGGGAAGTATTCTTTCTTCATTTTTTAAAAGAGTTCAACTAGAATTGCTATTAATTATTCTTTTAGTATTTGGTAAAATTCGGCAGTAAAGGCATCAGGTCCTAGGATTTTCTTTGATGGGTGACCTTTTTTTATTATGGCTTCAGTTTTGTTGCTTATTATTGGTTTGCTGAGGTTTTCCATTTCTTCTGGTTTAAGCTTGGTAGGTTGTATGCATCCAGGAATTTATCTATTTCTTCTAGGTTTTCAAATTTGTTGGAGTATAGTTGTTCATAATAGCCTCTGATGATTCTTTGTATTTTGATGGTCTTGATTGTATGTCTCCATTTTCCTTTCTCATTTTACTTTTATTTTTTATTTTTGGGAGCATGTAGGCATATATATTTATGGGGTACATGAGATGTTTTAATACATACATTGTGACATAGGCATATCATGGAAAATACGGTGTTCATTCCTTCAAGCATTTATCCTTTGAGTTACAAACAATTGCATTATGCCCTTTAAGTAATTTAAAAATATACAATTAAGTTACTATTGACTATAGTTACCCTATTATGCTATTAAATGGTAGGTCTTATTTTTTTTTTCTATTTTTTTTATATCCGTAAACCATCCCCATCTCTACTCACCCAGTCTCCTATGACCCTTCCCAGTCTCTGGTAACCCTCCTTCTACACTCTGTGTTCATGAGTTCAATTGTTTCAATGTTTGGATCCTACAAATAAGTGAGAACATGCCATGTTTATCTTTCTGTGGCTAGCTTATTTCACATAGCATAATGATCTCCAGTTCCATCTATGTTCTTGCAAGTCACTGGATCTAATTCTTTTTTATGGCAGAATAGTACTCCATTGTATATACGTACCACGTTTTCTTTATGTATTCATCTGTTGATGGGCATAGGTTGCCTCCAAATCTTCACTATTGTTAACAGTGCTGCAACAAGCATGGCAGTGCAGATATCTCATTGATATACTGCTTTTCTTTCTTTTAGGTATATACACAGCAGTGGCATTGCTGGATCACATGCTAGCTCAATTTTTAGCTTTTTAAGGAAATTCCAAAGTGTTTTCCATAGTGGTTGTACTAATTTACATTCTCACTAATGATGTACAAGGGTTCCCTTTTCTCCAGATCATCACCAGCATTTGTAATTGCCTTGTCTTTTGGATATAAGCCATTTTAACTGGGGTGTGATTATATCTCATTGTAGCTTTGACTTGCGCTTTTCTGATATCAGTACTGTTGGGCACCTTTTCATATGCCTGATTGCCATTCGTAGGTCTTGATAAATGTCTGTTCAAGTATTTTGCCTAGTTTTTGATTGGATTATTCCTTTTTTTTGCAGTCGTTTGAACCCCTTATATATTGTGATTATTAATGCCTTGTCAGATACGTAGTTTGCAAATATTTTCTCACTTTCTGTGGATTGTCTCTTCACTTTGCTGATTGTATCCTTTGTTGTGCAGAAGACTGTTAACTTGATGTGATCCCATTTGTCTATTGCTTTGATTTCCTGTGCTTGTAGGGTATTGCTCAGGAAATTTTTGCACAGACTGATGTCCTGGAGAGTTTCCCAATGTTTTCTTGTAGTAATTTCATAGTTTGAGGTCTTAGATTTGTTTAAATACTTTTGATTTGATTTTCATGTGAGAGACAGGAGTCTAGTTTCATGTCTTTGCATATGGATATCTAGTTTTCCCAGAACCATTTATTGAAGAGACTGTCTTTTCTCCAGTGTATATTCTTGGTACCTGTGTCAAAAATGAGTTCACAGTAGGTGTGTGGACTTGTTTCTGGGTTCTCTATTCTGTTCCACTGGTCTATGTGTCTGTTTTTATGCCAGTACCATGCTGTTTTGGTTATTGTAGCCCTTTAGTATAATTTAAAGTCAGTTAATGTCATTCCTCCAGTTTTGTTCTTTTTGCTTAGGATAGCTTTGGCTACTCTGGGTCTTTTGTTCCATATACATTTTAGAATTGCTTTTTCTGTTTCTGTGAAGAATATCGTTTGTATTTTTATAAAAATTGTATCGAATCTGTGAATTGCTTTGGGTAGTACGGACATTTTAACAATACTGATTCTTTCAGTCCATTATGCTCATGGATATTGAAATTGGAAAGATATTGGAATATCTTTCCAATTTTTTGTGTCTTGTTCAGTTTCTCTCATTATTTGTTTTATAGTTGTCATTATAGAGATTTTAACTTTTATGGTTAATTCCTAGTTATTTCGTTTTATTTGTGGTTATTGTAAAGGGAGTACTTTCATTATTTCTTTTTCAGATTGTTCACTGTTGGCATATAGAAATGCTACTGATTTTTGTATGTTGATTTTGTATCAAGCAACTTGACTGAATTTGTTTATCAGTTTGAATAGTTTTGTGGTGTTGTCTCTAGTTTTCTCTAAATCTAAGATCATATCAGCTGCAAAGAAACATAATTTGCATTTTTCATTTCCAATTTGGATGCCCCTCACTTTTTTTCTTGTCTAATTGCTCTAGCTAAGACTTTCAGTACTATGTTATACAACAGTGGTGAAAATGGGCATTCTTGTCATATTCCAGATCTAAGAAGAAAGGTTCTGATTTTCCTCCTATTCAATGTAATGCTAGCTGTGGGCTTATCATATATGACTTTTACTATGTTGAGTTATATTTCTTCTACACCAAGCTTTTTGACGATTTCTATCACGAAGAGATGAGATGTTGAACTTTATCAAATGCTTTTTCAGCATCAACTGAAATGATCATATGAGTTTTGTTCTTCTTTCTATTAATATGATGTATCACCTTGATTGATTTGCATATGTTGAGACATCCTTGCATCCCAGCGATAAATTCCACTTGGCATGATGAATGATCTAGTGTATTGTTGAATTCAGTTTGGTAGTATTTTGTTGAGGTTTTCCGAATCAATATTTATCAGTGATCTTGGCCTGTAATATTCTTTTTTTGATGTGTCATTGTCTGATTTGGGATCAGGCAATACTGGTGTCATAGAATCAGTTAGGAAGTATACTCTCTTCCTCTACTTTTTGGAATAGTTGGAATATGATTGGTTTTAGTTCTTTAAATGTTTGGTAGAATTCAGCAGTGAAGCCATCACATCCAGGGATTTTCTTTACCAGAAGACTTTTTATCATGGTTGCAATCTTGTTATGTGTTTTTGGTCTGTTCGAGTTTTGGATTTCTTCCTGGTTCAATCTTGTATGAATCTAAGAATTTCATTTATTCTAGATTTTCCAGTTTATTGGGATGTAGTTACTCATAGTAGCCACTAATGATCCTTTCAATTTCTGCAGTATCAGTTGTAATGTCTTCTTTTTTCATTGCTGATTTTGTTTATTTGTGTGTTCTCTCTTTGTATCTTAGTCTGGCTAAAAGTTTGTTAGTTTTGTTGAAGTTTTCAATAAACCAACTTTTTAATTTCATTGATCTTTTGAATTTTTTTCATTTCCATTTCATTTATTTGTACTCCATTCTTTATTTCTTTTCTTATACTAGCTTTGGGTTTGATCTTCTCTTGCTTTTTTAGTTCTTATCATGCACCATCAGATTGTTCATTTGAGGTTTTTCCTCTTTTTTGATACGGGAACTTATAGCTATAAAATTCCCTCTTAGTAGTGCTTTTGCTGTATCCCCTAGGTTCTGGTATGCTGTATCCCCTAGGTTCTGGTATGCAACTCCTGCTCTTTTCTTGGTTACCATTTACATGGAATATCTTTTTCCATCCATTTATTTCCAGTCTATATGTGTCTTTATAGGTGCAGTGTGTTTCCTGTAGACAACAGATTAATGGGTCTTGTATTTTTTAAAATCATTCTGCCATGGTATGTCTTTTAATCAGAGAGTTTAGTCCATTTACATTTAGTGTTATTATTGAAAAGTAGAGACTGACTCTTGCCATTTTGTTATTTGTTATCTGGTATTCTCTTCTTTCTTTCCTTTCTTCCTGTCTTCCTCTAGTGAAGGTAATTTTCTGTGGTGATATGATTTAGCTTCTGCCTTTTATGTTTTGTGTTTGAAGTTACCATGAGGCTTGCAAATACTACCTTATAATCCATTAATTTAACCTGATAACAACTTAACACTGTTTGCATCAGGAAACAAGCAAGAAGAAAACTAACAAAAACTCTGTGACTTAACTTCATTCCTCAACTTTTTAACTTTTTGTTGTATTTATATTTCATTGTACTTTGTCTTGAAAAGTTGTGGTTATTATTTTTGATTGGCTTATAATTTAATCTTTCTATTTAGAATAACAGTAGTTTACACATCCCAGTTACAGTGTTGTAATATTCTACGTTTTTCTGTGTACTTACTACTGCCAGTGAATTTTGTACCTTCATGTGATTATTTATTGCTCATTAATGTCCTTTGCTTTGTGATTGAAATACTCTCTTTTGCATACTTGTAGGACACGTCTGGTATTGATGAAATCCCTCAGCTTTTGTTTTTCTGAGGTAGTCTTTATTTCTCCTTTATGTTTGAAGGATATTTTCACCAGATACACTATTCTAGGGTAAAAGTTATTTTCCTTTTGCACTTTAAATATATCATGCCACACTCTCTTGACCTGTAAGGTTTCCACTAAAAAGTCTGTTGCCAGACATATTGGAGCTCCTTGTATGTTATTTTTTTCTTTTCTTTTCTCTTGCTGCTTTTAGGATATTTTCTTTATCCTTGACCTTTGGGAGTTTGATTATCAAATGCCTTGAGGTAGTTTTTTTTTTTTTTGGGTTAAATTTGCTTGGTGTTCTATAACCGTCTTGTACTTGGATATAGCCATCTTTCCTAGGTTTGGGAAGTTCTCTGTTATTATCCTGTTGAATAAACTTTCTACCCCTATCTCTTTCTCTACCTCCTCTTTAAGATTTTCTAGATCTTGTAAGTGTGCTTGTTTTTTATTTCTTTTTCCTTTTGTCTCCTCTGTGTATTTTCAAATAGCCTGTCTTCAAGCTCACTGATTCTTTCTTCTGCTTGATCCAATTTTTCTTTTTAAGGTCTCTGATGCATTCTTTAGTATGCCTATTGCAATTTTCAGATGCAGAATTTCTGTTTGATTCTTTTTAAATTATTTTATCTCTTTGTTAAATTTATCTGCTAGAATTATGAATTCCTTTTCGTATTATCTTGAATTTCTTTGAGTTTGCACAACACTGCTATTCTGAATTCTCTGTCTGAAAGCTCACATATCTCTCTTTTTCTAGGATTTGTCCCTGGTGCCTTATTTAGTTCACTTGGTGAGGTCATGTTTTTCTGGATGGCGTTGATGCTAGTAGATATTCTTCAGTGTCTGGGCATTGAAGAGTTAGGTATGTATTGTAGTCTTCACTGTCTAGGCTTACTTGTAGCCATATTTCTTAGGAAGGCTTTCCAGATATTTGAATGAACTTGAGTGTTGTGATTTAAACTGTATCTGCTTTAGAGAGCACCCCAAGCCCAATAATGCTGTGGTTCTTTCAGACTCATAGAGGTGTGACTTTTATGGTCTTGGATAAGAGGTCCAGGAGAATTCATGGATTACCAGGCAGAGGCTCTTGTTCTTTTTTCTTACTTTATCCCAAACATACAGGGTCTTTCTCTCTGTTCTGAGACACCTAAAGATGGAACTGGAGTGACACAAGTACCCTTGTGACCACCACCACTATGACTGTGCTGGGTCAGACCTGAAGCCAGCATAGCGCAGTGTATCACCCAAGGCCTGCTATAACCATATCTGGGCTATTTCCTATGGCTGCTTATGGCCTTGGGGCTCTACTGCCAGCAGGTGGCAAAGCCACCCAGGCCTGTGTCCTTACCTTCAGTGCGATAATGTCCCCCACACCCCGGGTGGCTGCCGAAGTGCCGTCAGTGAGTCAGGGACTAGGGTCAGAAATTTTAGAAGTCTACCTGGTGTTTTATCATATTGCAGCTGAGCTGGCATTGAAACCACAAGGTGTAGTACTTCCCATTCTTCCCTCTCCCTTCTAAAGTCAGAGAAGTCTCAACCCATAGCCATCGCTACCCCAGGCCATGAGGAGTGCTGCCAGACTACTGTCAGTATTCCCTTAAGGCCCAAGGTCTCTGAAGTCAGCTTGTGGTGAATGCTGTCTGGCCTGGGACTCAGCTTTTAGGGCAATGGGCTCCCCTCTGGCCCAGGGTAGGTCTAGAATTGCCATCCAAGAGTCAAGTCCTGGAATCAGGGACCCCAAAAGCCAAGTTGGTGCTCTACCACACTATGGCTATAGTAGTACCTAAGGTGCACAACAAAGTCCCCTTTCGTTTTCCCTCTGATTTTCTCAAGCAAAAGGCATTTTGCCCCATAGCCACACCAGCTGGTAATGTGCTGAATCTCACCTTAAGTCAGCAAGTCTCAGAGGCTCACCCAAGGCCCTCCATGTAGTATCTGGGTATTGTGCTGGTTATTCAGAGTCCAAGGGCTCTTCAGTAAGCAGATGATGAATGCTGGCAGAACTGGGTCCTTTCCTTCAAGCAGGTTCCCTTCAGACCCAGGGTGTGTCTAGAAATACCACCTTGGAGCTAGGACCTGAAACAAGGGACCTCAAGTCTCTTACCTATACCCTATCCTCCTGTGGCTGAGCAGGTATCCAAGATGCAAGACAAAGTTCTCACCACTCTTTCCTCTCTTCTCCTCGAGTGGAGGAAAGGGCCTTTTTTTGGAGCCACAAGCGATGCATTCTGGGGTTAGAGGAGCGGTGATGCCAACACTCTATTGGCAACCCCAGTTGGTATCTTAGTATGTTGCGTGCCCTCACAGTCCCCTAGTCCCTCTGGGGCTAGTTAAGTCCTAGGACTCATCTAAAAGTCACAGTCCTTATGGCGTAGACTGCTTTTCAAGTTTACTTAGATACTGACAGCACTTTGACCCTTGGTGGTGAGGTTTGTGGGCACTCAATTGTGGACCTCTGGGATTAGTGATTCCCCTCTGGCTAGGGCTGGTTTAAATGCTCCCCCTGTGGTGGGCATCAACTGAGTTTGGTCTGACTTTCCTTTCTACTCCAACTGAACAGCACTGAGTTCAGTGCCTCACAGTTGCTTTGTTCCTCCTACCCTGGTGCCCAGAGAGGCTCTCTGCACCATGTAGACTCTGCCAGAGGTGGAAAGAGGGTAGCATCCAAAAATTCAGGCCTGTTTTTTCTATCTCTTCAGTTCCTCTTTCAACAATATGAAGTTAAAACCAGAACCATGAGTCCTCACCTAACTTTTGGTTCTTATGAAGGTGTTTTTTCTGTGTAGATAGTTTTTAACTTGGTGTCCTTGGAGGAGGATGATCAGTGGAGTTTTCTATTCTGCCATCTCTCTCCACTTCTCTCACTGTGGTTTTGATTTGTGTTTCTCTAGTAATTAGTGATGTTGAGCAATTTTTTCACATGTTTATTGTCCACGTAAATGTCTTCTTTTGAAAAGTATCTATTAATGCTCTTTGCCCACTTTTTAATAAGGTGATTTGTTTTTTGTTTGTTCATTTGTTTAAGTTCCTTATACATTATTGAAATTAGACCTATTTGGTTGCACGGTTTGCAAATGTTTTCTCCCATTCTGTACATTATCTATTTACTCTGTTAATAGTTTCATTTGCTATACAGAAGCTCTTTGATTTGATTAGGTTTCACTTACTTTTTGTTTTTGTTGCACCTTCTTTTGGCATCTTAGTCATGAAATTTTTGCCAGGACTTATATTCAGAATGGTATTTCCTAGATTTTCTTCCAGAATTTTTATAGATTTTAGGTTTTACATTTAAGTCTTTAAGTCATCTTGAGTTGATTTTTGTATATGGTGTAAAGAAGGGGTCTAGTTTCAATCTTCTGCATATGGCAAGTCAGTTATCTTAGCACCATTTATTAAAAAGGGAGTGCCATGAGAAATTAATTTTTATAATCCATTTGTTGGAATCAGGTTTTAAACAAGGTTCACATATTGTATTTGGTTAAAATGTCTTAAGTTTATTTTAATCTACGGTAGTTTACTCTTAATGCTACTTTTTTAATACAAAAAGTTTATTTTTCTACAATAGAATTGCTATAACATAAAGTTATAAATAATAAAAAAGTTGCATATCAATTAATTAATAGCATTCTGTTTTCTTTACTTGTGATGTAGTAAAAATGGTGCATCTCATAATGACACTTTGCTCTGATGAAAGAGAATAAAAGTCAGTTAAGTTTTTCTGTGTTCCAGCTTCCTCTGCTGTACAACTAGAAGATTAGACAAGGAATTCTGAGGATCTTTCTCATTCTAAAAGTCTATGAATTTACACATATGAAAAGATCTTGTAAGCTAAGCTAAGCTAGTAGAAACAGATCTAAGTAACTTCTTTGCCTTCCTTGAAGTAAACTTAGAATATCTGTACATGTCTCTCAAGCAAGTTCAATTTCACAGTGTTGGAATATAACATCTATACTAAAGATTTTGTGGGTGATACAGAATGTAGTGTCATAGGTTATAAAGCAAACCTTAAAAAACAAAGCCACTAAAAGTTCTTGTTCCATCCCTCTCCAACTTCTTTTTTAGCCTCTGCTTTTTCTATTGAAACTCATCATCACAGGTTCTTCAGTTTTATTTTATCCTTCTCTGCTTCCTGGAATTCTTATCAAATATTTATATCTTTACATTTTCTCAAGCTTCTCTTTATTGCCTTTTTATCCTCATACCCACCACACTGATCATCAAACAAGCTACTTCTTTAGAAAGCAAGTGGGAAACTGGGAGGTTTTCTTCATAATAAATAATATTTTACAGGTACATTTATACTGAATTTATGCCCTTATGAAGCACCTATGTGCCAGAAACTAGGCAATATGCTAGGAATAAAAAAACTTCTCTTTTCCTCATGAATTTATAGCCAAATTACTCACCTGAATTAGAAAGAAGTCAAGGTTATGTATGAAATAAAAGACAGTGTGGTGTTATTTTTTTTAAAAAAGATAATTCATAATTTATTCCACTTTGCAGTCATTAGATCTCCATGGAATATTTGCATATTCCCTTAGTGTTTGTGGGTGATAGAAAGCTACTGAGAAGCCAGAATTCTCCTGCCAGGATTCCATCAGGAGTTACATGCTGGCTCTATGTCCCAGTGTGTGCTCAAAGCAGGATGAGAAAGCTTTGCCACAGGAAATGAGATAATGCATCTATGAGCTAATTTATCTTCTCAGGAAAAGACATTACTTTAAGATGTATCTTGGTGCTCTACACATTTTAACAGACACACAGCAGTTACCCTTGGTTTTTCTTCTTTAGTGTCACTGATTCACAATCATAATTAAAAATGCCAAATGCATCTTTATGTGAAACAAAAGAATTTTTTTCTTATTTTTATAGACAAAATCACCCAAAATGACATATTTTTCTTCATAAAAGACAGCATTTTGGTGTAGGAAAGAGAGTTAGTGTGCTATGGAGTTAGAAGACCTGGATTCCACCATTTAAAAGCTGTGTGACCTTAAGCCAGTCCCTGAGCCTGTTTATTCATCTATTAAATGAAAAATGAGAATCTCTCTAATTCATGAAAACTTTGAGAAGATTAAATTAGATAAGGTGAATGAAAAGAATTTCAAATATAGAAATCACACGCAAACAAGGCTTGGCTTATTAGTTTACTGGGAGCAGATTACTACTTGAAATCTTAATACCCTCTCTTTCAGGTTAATATACAAAAATACATACAAAACACTTAGAATGTAAAAAGAGGTAGTGACCTCACTTGCTGACTTAAGTCTGAACTCAAGTTAGTTAACCTGCCTATATATGGAAAAATTTCCATTTAAATGGAAACATTTCACTAGCCCACAAACAGCCTTAGATGTGGTTTCCTGTTTACCTCTAAATGGATGTTGTGGTTTCTTCTTAATGATTGGAGGAAGTTCCAAATTTTGGTGAAATGATCTCATTTAAACGTAGAGCAGGATATGAGAAAGAATGATTAACTTGTGGCTCTGATTAATGTTGTATATTTCACACACAGCTGGATACATCTATTAATAAAATAATTAAATTTTTATTTCACTAATTTATTTTTTCTGTTCATGAATATTAATTACTATGGCCTAAGCATTGTTGTAGAGATTAATAATGACAATAATGAAGAAGATATTGTCCTTGCTTTCAAGGAGTTGTTAATTTAGTTTAGAAAATAGGAAAAGAAATCAGTGATTGCAGTATAAAGTGTTAACTGTCTTTAGAAGTTGGTGTGGTCTGTTTGATATTAGATGTTTCTTGGCTGCTACCTCTGGAGTAATTTTTGACGGTGCTACGTAAGAATTCCGTTGTTCACATAAGTACGCAATGGAAGGTCTACTTTTCAGCTCAGATTCATTTATTGTTTCCCACCCTCTTTCCACAACCCAGAAGGTACTTAGTGAGTCTCCTTAAGTGACAAAGAGTATTTGACTCTTTCCATTAGAATTACTCATGGTTTCTTTTCCCTTGTCTAATCACAATATTTCTGCTATAACAGAGAGAAGACAGTCCTCAGAAATACAAACACAAATTATTTAGTTTAGTTAAATTACAAGGCCGCAGCATTGCATATTCACAGGTAATATTTTGTTGAGTAAAATGGCAGGAAGGCAAAACTTTTATAGAAACCAGATGATAATTCAACGTTTAAAAACTGTGATTTGAAAATGTACAAGTGAAAGACGATTTCTTAGAAATGCAGTAATCTTTTAGCAACCATTATCAGTGCTGATAGCAGGGGACAAGAGGGTCACAAAGAGATTCCAGAAAAGAATTTGTTATTTGTCTTGCTTACTCTGGGTTAGTTATTACCAGTTTTCTGGTAAGGAAGAACTAGAGGTAGATATCAGAACTTACTAAATATACCACAGGTCATTGTTTAGTGGCTACTATTTTCACAGGGGTATGTGAAAAATGTAACTCCTTCCCTTTTCTTGCATGTCAATTTGAGCTCACTTAGTCCTCTTTCTGCTACATAGTAGGAAACTTTATCTAGATAATTCCAGGTGAACCTAGACATCATCCAATGTTTCACCAAGTGTTTTTTTTTTTTTTTTTTTGAATTCCAGTTTCCCTGTCCTCCTCTTCATGAAAGCATCTAAGATCTCCAGCTTTGGCATAACTACCAATCCATGCTGGCACCTGTCCAGATGCCTGTGTTTGCTTGTCTGAGCTCTGCTCCTGGTGACATGAGCTTTCCAGATCTACAGATTGCTTCCTAGCTAATATCAGGCTCCTTTGCTGTTTTGCTTGCCACTTTAAGATGGGACTGCAGAAGACTCCCTGGGTTACAAGCCCGCTGGCCAGGCTCCCCTGCAACCATTCTGCCCCACTTTACCATGGAGGTAGGAGAAACTTTGGCAAGGTTGCCACCCTTACAGTCTGGCCAGGCAGTCTGCACACTTCTACTCTGGCACTCCTCTAAATCTATCTTTCACTAGAGCTCTGCCTGGGGCACTGTCTGGTGCCCTCCCCCTTCTAGGCCCTTACATTTTATTGAATGAGTAGAATTTCAGGCTACAATGTACCAACTTGCCTTACCTAAGGCTCTTTAGCTAGTTTCGGGGTGGAAGGTGGTGATAAAAAATTTCCGTGTTATCACATTTTCCTTCAAATATTACTATTATAGACTGCGCTTTCAAAATGAAAATCTGATAATTTTATGTCTTGTTTGCCCCCTGATTCTGCACACTTTGAGGGTGATGGAAGACTTATATTTAGTTCTGTCAGGTAGTATGAAAAAACACAGTACTATGAAGAGAAGCAGCTTTTCTTGACAATGTGCATAGTCATTCTTGAGAATTCTGCTGTTGTCTTCATAAAGTTCTGGGGTTAGTAATGCCTCCAGGTGTCTTTGCAGGTGAATATATCTACTAGGTTTCCTTTCAGATGCAGCTTTAATGCTTAGGGCTGGTAAAGCTGGTAAGAACTATTCTTTAGTTAGAATTCCATCTAACAGTTTATCTGTGTCTAGAGTAGTAAGAGCTGCTTGTGTGAAGAGAGCAAAGAATTACAGAAGAGGAATTACGTTAACATTTTACTTCAGAGACAGGTTTCATTTATTTTACTACATGTGCCTCTTTAGATATGGAGCCGATAGTGATTTATTGCTGCAAGAATGACCACTTCATTGGAAACTTGTTAAGGAAAATGCCTGTGTAGTAAACATCACCTTAGTCCTTACTTGTAGAAGAGCGCATAATAGTCCCTTACATTTTATTGAATGAGTAGAATTTCAGGCTACAATGTACCAACTTGCCCGCTAAGTTTTGTCAGGTAATGTTGGTATATTTTTCAAACACATTTCTTAGGACTGTCAAAAAAAAAAAAGCAGAGACAGAAATTAAAGTGGTGAAGGGAAATTTTATTCAGGACTATTGCAATAGGGGAAGAGAGACACCCATATAGAACTGTGCTTCATTCTAAATACATCAGGGATAAGTAGGGATTTATAGCCAAAGAGCAGGGATCAGAAAATTTTTAAGAAGAGATATCAAGTCTGGGGGAAATTCTGGCAGAACCAACTTAACAGGATTCCTGCTGAAAACAGGCCAGGGTGATCAGCTAACAGGAGTGGGCAGAGAAAAATTTTGATCAGATATTGAGGATGATCAGATATCAAGGATGAATAATTCTTGCTAAAGTGTATTGGCAGTATTATTTGCTAAAACTGGATTTTATAATGATGTGCACAGACAGGCCCAGAAGAAAGTTCAGAAGCCTGACTAAAGTTTGGCCAAGCAAAGAACTGTTGTTAGAATACAGTCCCACAAGAAGCCAAATGACAAATAAAATAAACAACAGAAGAAGAGCTTTTGGCAAGTAAGTTTGAGAAATAGCTGAATATCACATGCACCTTTGAGAGTGTATTTTAAATAACATTATACCAAAATGTCTTCGTTTGTTCTTTCTGTATCTACTCTATTAATATGCTGCTTTCTTCTTTTTCTCATTTATTAAACATTAGGATTTAATATACTAACTTCTATTATTAATAACTGATCATCATGACAGTCATGATTAATAAAATATTTCATTACATAAGAATGGCATTGAGGCAATATGGAAAAAAAGGTAGGTTTTGTTTATCTGTAGATACTTCAATTGTACTGGCTCTTGATATTTTTAGTAAGAGTTTTCATGTGAGAAAGTACTCAAATTTGAAAAAAACACTTTATAAATCCAAAGACTTAGAAGGAGATTCTAATGCATAATACAAATGCCAACAATTAAGCAATCTGAAGAATTTTCTTATTGACCTTCTTTTCTTATTTAAAGTTTTATATAAAAATTAGTCTTCCTGATTCTTCATGGCTGTGCTTGATCGCATAAAGTTGCTTTTACCTGGCCATCTTTTAACATTTTATTTTTTATTTGGAGGCGCTAAGTTAAAGGAAGGAAGCTGTCACAAATTGCTAAAAATAATACATTGAACTGTAAATATGAATCATTTAGATTCCAGTATACCACCCTATTTCTGAAATAATTTGAAGAAGCTTATTACTTTATGTACAGAATTTTTTTTATGAAGACCATAATGAGTACAGTGAACACAGCTGTAATTACTATTCCAGCCCTGAAAGCCACTGTGATGAAGTCATGGAATTGTGATCTCTTCTAAGCTTATAATTGTGAGTGAACATATGTACAAGTTTATATTACTGCAGTGGGATCCTCAGAAAGAATCACATTCTGGAAACATTTAAGACAAAATGAGCCTTTCTGATCTGCTAATAAAGTAAACAATCTTGATTTAAAAAGAATAAATCATGTGTTAGGGACAAAAATGTCAAGTTCTTTGTGTGAGATCACAGCTCAGTGCTGTCTTCAAAATAAAAGTGATGCAGTTGCTTTACTGTTTTAATATACACAATTCACATTCCAAAAATGTCTCCTCAGGCTAACTCAGTATCACTTTAAGGTATTTTTTTTTTTTTTTTTAAGTTTACACTTGACCTGAATCTTGTCTCTCAAGCAGATAGGACATGTTCTCTGGAATAATTGGCACATTAATAATTAGCCATCCCTGGGGCACAGGGAGGAAAGAAAACATTTCAGGGCTATTAGACACCAAACACCACCTTCAAACGGGGCTGTGCCTAGTGAGAAAGGGGGATGGCCATCCAAATGTCTTCACTTGGAGATACTGCAACGAGGCTTCCCCTTGCAATGATTCTTCATGCAGCCCACATTTTTCTGTGAAAAGTGGCAAGACAGAAGTGAAAGCTGTGAATTGACCTGCCTGCTCAGTAAGCCAAGCTTATAAAAGAAAAAAAATTGCTCAAGTTTTCTGACCTTGTCACCTTGTTTAAGAGACTGAAAGAACCTGGCCTTTTCTTCCACCATTTTGTCTGCAACTTGGCATGAATTGTGATTTGGAACAGAGTTAAAATTTCTTTTGGTGTTAGACTTATCCAGGGAAAAATATATCCAAGGATATATAATTCTCAACTTCCAAGAAAAAAATCCAAAATGCAGCGAGTAATGCATTTTAAAGCAAACATGGAAGTATAATTTGTGTTAAATTGTTAAAGAGTTTTAAAACATTAAAATTCATTTATTAAAATAACTTGCATTTTACATGTAGAAAACCTGAAAACTCTAGAAAAATATAAAGTAAAACAAAAGCGTCTATATTTTTGTTATCCAAAAAATGTCCTTTAATCTTTTAGTGTTTTTCCTAAATATATATAATAATAGGCACTGCATTTAAGCATAATTTTTATACATTCAATAGTTTTGTCTATGGCCATGATAATCTTAGAATATCTGAAAGAGCCAGCATAATCTGTAAAGTTGCTGAGTGTCTATTATATTATAGAATAAACGACATCATGAAATATATTGGCTCAGGTGATATCTGCATTATTTAAAACTCCTTCGAACAACCATATGATTGAGTTTGGAAGCTGATTCCCCCTCAGTCCAACCTTCAGGTGAGGCCTCAGCCTTGGCCAGCTGCTTGACTGTAACCTTATGAAAGACCTGCAAGCTGGAGGCATCCAGCTAAGCCACATCTGAATTCTCAACACACAGAAACAGTGACATAATGTTTGCCATTTTCAACCACTGAGCTTTGAAATAATTTGTTATGGAACAATAGGTAATTAGGATATAGCAGAAAATAATTAAATGCACTTTGGTCATTACACAAGCTCTGCCATTCAGTTTACTACAGTGTTCATCAAATCACTTAATCTCTCTGGTTCATAGTTTGCTTACTTGTGGGATTTGGCCAGATTAGTGTTTCTCAAACTTCAGTCATTTATTTATTAATATTTTCTATACCTACTTGCAAACTGTAGTGTTATTTACTGAATTCTTCAAGTTTTATTGTGATAAAACTTGTGATGCAAAAATTACTTGAAGCTAATTGGGCCATTCAGCAAACATTTCTTTGGTAAATATTGGTAGTCTTCTAGTAGTTACATGTTGGTGAAGGATATTTTCCTCTTTCTAACAACTTGTTTTTATCAGATGATATATTACAGTGAGTGAAAGTCTCAGACTAAATTCTGTCAAATGTACAAACATTTACTGTATTTCACCGAAACTAAGATATCGTCTACTTCAAGATACACAGTAATATTATGGAACAGCAAGGGTGAAAGAAACACTGCTGATCATAATTACAAAATATAAGACATATCCAATTCCAGATATGTTAAAATGTGAGAAAAAAGTGTGTGCTTTAAGATTAAAGAAATAAGATATTAGCAACTAAGCACCAAAATATGTCATCATCCATTCTATTCAGTACTTTTGAAGTTACACTTTTGACCTAAGGACATGAGCCCTAGCAAGAAAGTTTACTCCAAGAGGGATATCCCATGGTTGTGATGCCAGAAACAGCAATCTTTGTAATAAGATCACACTATGGGGTTCTCCATGCAATGGAAGAGTGGAGGAAGAATTGGTACTCATCTTACGTGCTCCTGATCTTGTGTGCTACACTTGGCTTCTCAGGGTTTATGCAAGGGTGGTGGGGTTTGCACAGTATTCTCAACTCACCTATTTTAAAGAACACCCATTTAAGCCAATAAAGATTATTTCTAACATACCTTACACTAATTAGCAAAGCCTTTGGTAGAGCTTTGATTATGGACATGCTAACTTTTAAATGTAGTTCTCCTTAGATGTTGAGTCCTGATTAGTACTTCAAATATTAATTAATCATTCCTGATATGTAGATTAGAAAAAAGTACTTCAAAATACACATCCTGCTGTTTATAATGAAGCATTTTAAACTAAATGATCACATCTAGTATAAAAACACTTACTTTTTTCCAAAGCACATTCATGTAGTTAGGAAACTACGAGTTACTACTATAAATGGGAAGTGAGCAATAGTGCTATAAATATAGAAGACACCTGTGAAAAGGAACACATACATCAAAACAATGCTTGGTGCCATTGCCTAGTTTAGGTTCTAAACTTGAGGCCAGCTCTCCCTTTGTTAAAGAAGATTAGTAATTGAGGTTCGTTTCCTTGAATTAATCAGGCAAAAAAAAAAAAAAAAAAACAAACAATGTTACTCCAAATTATTTAATGCTCTGTACATGTACCACCAGGGTCTGGGTCCCATACTTTGTGAAAAACTAGATTACGTGATTTCAAAGTCTCTGACAGGTCTAATATTCTTTGAGATGCAATTTTTCTTGTGCTTCTTTTGTAAAGCTGTGGGTGGAAATGCATGTCATTTCAGAAAATAGTGCCTAGGTCATTGGCATCTTACACAGATTTGTTGCTGTGAATCCTTGAACCGGGAAAGTATTTGTTTTTCTAATTAGCTCATTAATAAATGAGAACATTATAAACAATTGTGTATTTTTTCCTCATGGTGCTCATATTATGCACTTATCATATTAAAGACTTTTAGGCAATATTAAAATGTAGACTCAAGCCTTCTTGTTTTAGAATCAATAACAACAATACAACAACAAGTAACTTATTTGTCTGAAAGGCACCAGGCTTTGATAAGCATTTTCCACCCCCGCATTCTACCTGTCAGTGATGAAACTGCAGTATCTGGTATGATTTGATTTTTTTGATTTTTGGTTCTACTTTGTCCTTATTTCCGGATATGGAGCTTACATTCTTCACTGGATAAGTACTTCCAAGTGGACCTTACGAAGCAATCACAATGTCAGATAAGCTAAAAAATCCCATTCTGATAACCAATAGTTTGGTTTTCTATCTTCTTGGAAGCATTCTTTGGCAGGGTGTCTGCATTCTTTTTGACTTATTACAGAAGAGAACCATTCTCTAAGTAACTCTTACAGGAAAAATGAGAAAAAAATGTTTTATGAGTTCCAAGAGTGAAATAAGTTCTGGAATCAGTCACCTGTGAACAAATGTTACCCATACATTTCTAATAGTGGGATAGGGAGTTCAGGGACAAATGCTTGACCATTTCTTATGTTTTTCCTCGTTTGTTTTAAAGCTTATCCTTAACTACATGTTTTATTAGCCTGACTAAAAGTTTGAGAGGGATATCTATTTTAATTCTTTTTTAAAATTCTCTATCAGTCTAGCTGAATTTATTTTATACACTTTGACCAAGAACTTAGAAGGCCAAGTATTAGTATCTGTGTTACAGAGCTTATCAGTTGGTATCTCTTGCCAAAACTTCTGATCTCCAATAGTCTTATATTTTATTTTAATATTAACTTTAATATTTCATTGAACTTGAAAACTTCTGATATTTAATATCAAAACTAGTTTTTTTGCTTATCTTAAATATTATAGTAATCATCCCACAAGTGGTTTTTTCTAGTACCCTAACAATATTAATAACTAAAGGTGTGTTGTATTATAGACAAGATTTAAGAGCACAGTTACAACTGAAAGTAAATTAGCAATTACTTGTTGAAAGTGTCTTTAAGGCTGTTCTGACTCCCTAGTATCACTTATTCACTTCTGTTTATTGATTTTTCTATGCTTCCAAACTTTGCTTCCATCTATCAATATTTAAATATGGTATGTCTCACTCTCATGGGGGCTAATATTATAGTTTAACCATCTGCAAGGTATTTGTTATTGACAGCTAACAGCTACTATTTTCCTCAAAGGCAGCAATGCTAATTGACAACTGTCTTTTATCCAAGCCAGAGCAGTGACTGACAGTGACAGTTTCGGCACTGAGGTAGGAAAGTGACAAAAAGCTTTCTGTTATAATTTGTATTTTTTTTTTTTGATGCGCGTCAAAACACACCATGCAGATAGCTATCTATGGCATAGATTTCTATCTAAAGGAGAGTATAATTTTCATTATAGTTATACTTTTGGTTCACTCTGCTAACAAAGTTTTCCTTTCAAAAGAATATGCTTCTCACTGAGGTATAAATATGCCAAGTCTGACATTTAAAATCTAAAACATTCTGTTTTATGTGAGACAAATAAAGCTTTGGAAAAATTTATCTGATGGAAAATAACTGGACTGTTTTTTTTCATGGTGCCCAAATACATTTTTCTTTAAACATTTCTCAGCTAATCATTTTGTAGTATTAGAAAAATCAACATTTATTTAGAAGAACATATAGGCTACTAAAACCAGTCATGACAGGAATGATAATCTTGGAAGTTGATATGCATATCCATTCCAGTGGCTTTAATGCTGCCACAAATGTTTGATTTTTGCAATCCATGTGATTTGTTTAGCTCAAGTTTTTTCTTGTTTTTTACATTGAGAAATGCAACAGGTAAGCATTGAAACCTATACAAATGGTAGCAACTTGACAACTACATGGTTTTATATGCAAAAAATGGATTGTTGGGTATTTATAGATTGTATTCCAGGTACGCAGTTACATTTATTAGTGCACAGTAGTTGTGCTTTTAACAAAATGTTTAAAGTGGTTTTTGACTTTTATTTCACTTGTCCAGTGACTTATATTGGTTTTGAAGTATAACCAATGAATGCATTCAGGATGGAGGGGTCTTACTGAGGGTGAGAACAGATGCCGTAAAGATCTGGTTAACAAGATGGATCTTACAGTCAGCAGCCTAACTCTGTCTCCGCTATTCTCTTACAAAAGTCATTTAACTTCAGCAGGCTTATAAACTGGGATTATAAAAGACCTGACTGTGATAATCAGATACATAAAGCAAATAATACCATGTCTGCCATATAGAAGGTGCACAACTAATGCTAAGTTTTACATAGTTTGTAATCTTAGGGAATTAAATTGTCCAGGAGATGTTCAGGATTGGAGGGATGGTGGTTAGGATAGTGCTAGATAAAATTAATGGTAATAATTTGTCATATTGACATGAATTCTGTATATATTTCTTAGGCTGATTTACTCTTTCAGAAATGTTTTATTATTTTAGCAAGACCAAATTAAGGTATAGTGATGCAGTGGAAGGAGCACTGGGACTTAGAATAAGGGATTACCTTTCTAGCCTTAGCTTTGCCACTTATTTTCTGGAGATGAGAGTGGCCCAGCGAAAGGTCCATGGGGACATATGACATGGAATGGGATAACTGACCTAGTGAGCTTATCTGTTTACCTCTCTTTGTCACCTCTCTTGGTCTGTATCTTCCAGTGTCAGAAAAATACAGCGGTATAACTCTGCAACAAAGGACATTTAATTAGCAAGGCTCCCTCGTCAGAACCTCGCTAAAGTAACTATTGATCTTGTTTTAGTGTAGATTCTTCCCTGTTGCCATGCCACAATAATTGTAGCAAAGTTGTGGTTAGCTGGCTCTCAGGCACTGTAGAAGTGCCCTCCAGGTTTAAAGTTGAATAAATGACATATAAGAGCTTTCCACTCTCCTTAAGTACCACTGTATTTTTTACTCAGACACCACAGTGGACATTTGGGGTCAGAGACCCACAAATGCTGCTGAAATTAAACAGTTCTCCAAAAGCAAAATGAAACAAAATTTTGAAGTAAGCAAATCATCTTCTTCCACCCACCCCCAAACAATTCTGAAAGCCATGTTAAAATGTACTCTGTAAGCCTTCCTATAAGCTTTAGTTCCTCAGTTGCCTTCCTTCAGGCAAGAGAGGTCCCACATGGGGTCTGAGATTTAACACCACAGATTCCATATGAAACCTGTTCTTTGATTATCTCCTCTTAAGGAATGGGAATATGATGCTGGATTCAGGGTACCTGTCTCACTCTTATTGCCACATCTCAAACACTTTCTTCATAGGAGTGACTCCCAGAGGTGGTCCCATAAATCTTGGTGCAGTGCATGCCAGCCTCCCTGGACCTTATGGGGCCCCCAATTGATATCTGGTTATCTTTAACCTTTATCTTGGAATCCTTCTTTTTAATTCATCCCACACTTCCTAAAATGTTAAACAGCTAATGTTGTATGATTCATGAAAACATTCTAATGGGACTGATGATATTCACCTATTATTGGAGAATATATCATTTTTGTCAGTGACCTTTTTAGGTAAGTGCCATTGTGTTTGCCTTCTTTCTTTTTTCTTTTTCTTTTTTTTTTTTGTATTTTGCAATACTGTGGTATTAATTTTTAAGTTTTAAATTGAAGTACATCATACAAACCCACAAGAAGAGTACACCTTGATAAGCGGGATCACATCCATGTAATCACTACCCTGATCAAGAGGTTGACCACCTCTTTTATCAGTTTTCCACTTTTGATCAGAAATATAGAGTCTCACCTGGGTGAACAACTGAATCCAAATTATCTTGAATAATGAGAATTTCTAGTGTTGTAACTTGAGACTTTGCCCATGGCTTTGTTTTATTCAACATGTGTATTGATGACTTGGATAAGATCATGGAAGGCAAGCTTATCGAATTTATGATTAAGGCAGAGGGAGAAAGGAAATCTGTCTTTGCTTTCTAATTGCAGAGAATGTCCTTTTTTCCCTCCACTTTACTATTATTCCTTTTTTTTTTAGTTCAGAAAGTGGGGAGGCAGAGAAAATGAGAGATAGTATTGCTTCTAATGGCATTTTAGAGATAGTCAACTACTTGCCTTTTAAATGCTTGTTCTTCTTAACAGCCACTTTGTGTCTTTTACTCTTTCGTATGATTATAAGATTCTTTGTGAGGATAGGCTAGTTTTACAAAGATTCCCAGGGGAGACAGCATTGGCGATTCATTCTAAGAGAAAATAAATGAAATTGACTTGGGAGAGTAATACATTTTTTCCTAATTTGAGAAAACTCCCTGAGGCAGTTCTGTTTACTAATACCTGGATTCCACTGTTATGGTAAATTTAGCATCTTTCTGGCTCAGCTTGTCCTTATTCCCCTGCTTTTAATGTCTCCCACGCAGATGACACTCCCAAACAGATGTTCTGGGTCTGCACTGCAAACAGATGTTCTACCTCGCAGCTCTTGGCTGCTGCAGTTGCTTGTTTGTCAGCAAAAGTTTCTCCCGGAGTAGAGGAAGGCTGTATTCCATCACCTGGGAAGGTCTTTTCATCACCTTTGCTCTTGTTATTTTTTGTTCAGTTCCAATATAGTTTATTTCTGTTGCTGCCACCAACTCCGACTACCTCCCATATCAGAGAAAAGGACCCATGTCTTGTAGAAGACATAAGATTTTATTTCCCTTGATATGCAGAAATCAGAGACCATATGTTATTAATTTTTTAATTCCAATTCCATTAATAGTAATTAATACATGGTGAATAAAAGTCTCAATGTTGCTGAATGCACATTTTAGACACCATCCAATTCTCTAATAAATAAGAAGAAATATGACTTTTACTAATTCATTTCTTTTTATGTTCATTTTATAAATTCCACTTATAGTTATCTTCACTCATAGATGAGAACAGAAACCATAAATTCTTTAATATGCAATTGAATCCCCAGCCCATTTCATTTGGAATGCATTTTGTGTTTACAGGCAGATTCATTTGTCTAAAGCCTAAGCACTACTAATAAATTAAAAAGCCAGGATATCTACCAATTTAGGAGGCACTGGGAGTATCTCCAATTTTTTTCTTGCATTCTTTCTTTCTCTGTCTCTCTGCACCCTATACCTGGGCATCTTAGTCAGTCTTATTCTAAAGCAAAGAATGAACAGAAGTTCCCTCTCAGACCTTTCCTGGAAAAAACAGTCATTTAAATGTCTGGAGTTAAAGGCCGCTTTTGTATAGTATACAGAAAATAATTAGACTCAAAATCCTTTAGACAATCAATGCATGTATTAAATGCATGACATATCAGGAGTATTAGAGAGAGAAAAATGAGCCAAATCTTATGATGGAGGAGGCCAAAAATCCCCCACAGAAAAAAACTACATGCCAGACAGTACTTTTTTTTTTTTTTTTACCAAGATAGTCTCCTGTGTGGCACAGACCATAAAAGCTATGGGCCTTCAGAGGAAGAAGTAATTTAACCAGGGAGTTAAAAGGAGATGAGTGGATGGGGAATCACTGAAATGAAAAAAATATTTATAAGACAACTAGACAGCTACTGTCAGACCAGCTAGAAAGTACTTTCAATAAGACAAAAATGTGTGGTAAAAAGCCCTTGAATAGACTAATAATCAGGGCTGGTTTCATGGGCCTCAGACCTATGGGGTCACACAAGATTCCACACTAGAAGGGCCCCATGCTTCATTTAATGCTGTGCTGTGGCTGTCTTTAAATTCTGAATAATTTTTAAATAGAAAACTCAACATTTTCATTTTATCCTGGGCCCTGCAAATTAAGTAGCTTGTTCTGCTGGTCATATGGAAATTAATGAAGGTGACATGAACAAGAGCATGAGAAAGGATTAAGGGTTGTGGCTGTATGACCAGAGAGTAAGAATCTATAGGGTAGTAAGTTAGAATTCCCACATTACAGACAATTCAGGAAGAATAGGATTGAGGACTACTTTGAGCAGGCAATCTCTTTGGAACCATTGTGTTGGAGTATTGAAGGCCAGAGGCATGTAACAGGGTCCAAATATGCATGAAAAAATGGCAAAGAAAGTCACAAGTTTGAAACTAGGTAGGCAGCCTAGGAAGGCATGCATTCCAGGTATTGGGACAGAAGAAAATGGGCAGCCTAAAATCAAGTCACAGGACAAGTGGTTTGTAAGAGGAGAAGGAAGAAGGCTGAAGAGGCCTCAGCAATGGGCATAAAGACAAGCCTAGTGACTGCGGTCATTGTGTTTCACAGAAATTTGTAAGAAAATCTACCTTTTGTGGAAAGCTGATGAACACTTTTTAGTTTGCATTGTGGTGGTGTTCAAGCAAGAACTGTCCACGATGTTATTGGAGAAAAGAATATGGAGCTGCTAGAAGAGTTCAGGCACAGAGACAGATTTAACAGTGAGATCTAACATTTGTTGGAGGCTCACCTTGCACCACACACCATGTTGCATTCTTCTCTTGTAGAAAAACACCAGATGATATATAACATCCTTTCAGAGGGAAACGTAATGTCTTATAAGAGGAGAAGGGCTTGTGAAAGCTAGACTTACAAGAAACCTTGTTATTATATTTTGATTCTATATTTAAGCCCCTTCCTTCACTCACTCAAAAAGTATTTAAGCAAGATATTACTACTCTTGTGCTTAAGATGTTCATTTTAGCTCTTGCTTTTTGTGTGTGACAACTGAGATATCAAGATGACAGAGAAACAAGATACAGTGGGGTTGCCATTATAACCTTTAGAAATAAATAAAAGAAATTAGCCCCATAAGTTTCAGAAACTCAAGTTAAGCTTAATGACAGATAGATTAGTCAAAATATACTAGGTTGTAGTAGGTATTTTTCATTTCTGCACAATCAAAAATTTTGAACATCTTCCCTACATGCTAGTAATGTATGAGGCCCAAATTCTTAAGGTAGAAAACCAGAAAATTAGAAATTTCAGCCTCTGATAAGCTAGGAGTGACCACGTGCTGTGGTGGGAGACCCTGGGAAGACCCATCATCTCAAATAAAGTTTCAAAGCGAGAAGGGTTTTACACTTTGCCCTTTGGCTGTTCTTTATTCTGTTCTGCCTGAAAATCAGATATATTACCTTTCAAGGTCTCACTAAACCTAAGAGGTGCAGCATTCTCTTTATTATGACAAATGCTCTTCTATGCTAAGTGTGGTAGATCAGGGAAGATGGAGGTAACCTAGGCCCTAGATGGCATCCTTACTTCAGCTCTGGGCATCATGGAATCTAAGAAAAAGGAAAAGCAAACAAACAAACAAACAAACAAAAATGAAGCTGCTGTTGTTTGAGTTTTTCTATTCTTTGTATCCCAGGGAATACTTTCTGGTTAATCAATGGGGCATGTCACAGAATCTGAGGACAATGATATGATTAGTTCTCAAGAGCATCCAGGACTCCAGTGAAATCAGGATTCTCTCTCAATTTCCACTTTTCTTTCTACTTTGGCTTCATTCTTTACTTGCAGTAGAGTAGCTTTTGTGGTTGAAAACATGGCAACTCCTACCTCCCAGTTTTATGTATTACAGCTCTTGCCACCAGGTGACTTCATTGATTTCAAGTCTCCAAATCCAGAAAAATGGTTTCCTTGTCATGGTTTAGGTCAGATTTCATTTCGGTGTCAATCCATTTTGGCCAGAAGGTTGAAATCTTTTAAGAATTTAATAATTCCCAGAAAAAGTATGTATAGATGGAGAAAGGGCTGGAGAAGCTCTTGAAAGAAAGCATTGGAACTAGGGGCATTCTGGTTACATAAAACAATAGCCCCAATTATAATTTGTGTTACACAGGAGCAAACTGTATTATGAGTCTGATTGTGCACTATGAGCTACATGTTTTACACAGTTAAGAGAAAGACTAATCCTCTCATCTTTTTCCTTAAATTTGTAATTTTTGTGGCTTATTTTTAGTACCCAGGCTTAATAGAGTTGAACAAAATAGAGATTATATTTCCATGACATAATAAATTTTGGTAATTTCAGAAAGCAGAAAATACTGGAATATTTTCAATCCAAGTTGATTGGATACATAGCAGTTCAATTTGAACATAGCAGTTCAATTTATTTGTTAACAAATTCTGTAGTGTCTTCCTGTAAGAACCTGTAAAAATCCTCATCAGTATTTGAAGATGCACCCCATCACTTTTGTAATTGGTAACAGAAGCTTCTGTGTTTTCACATCCCTTTAGTGATCTCAATGTTTACTCTTCAAGCTGTATAATGGCAGCTGTTTATACGCTTGTGTACTTAATGGTTTGTTGGAATGTTCTCTTCAAATTGAAATTATTTATGTTTCAAAATTTATATTCACATACTATCTATGAAAAATCCTGCACAACTGTGTGTGTTTTTTTTTGCTGTGGATACTGCATAAATAAAATTTAAAGTAAGAAAGATGTTTCTCTTCTTTACATTATCACTCTGTCTAAGCCTACTGATATTAAACATTGTTATTTTCTAGCAATGATGTCTTTGATGTGTGACACATTCTTGCTGGAATCCAGCCTGTGGCTGATTGTATTTTCTAGAAAGCTCTGCACTAATACATAGCCCATCCCCATACTCTTCTTGCAATGTGATGATGATAAATGACATTGTCTAACTTATGTTGGGAATGATAGTCCCTATCTTTGAATCTGGGTGGAGTTTTGTAAATGCTTGGACCAATAGAATGTGGCCGAAATGATGCTGTGTGCCTTCTGAGACTATGTCATAAAAGATGATGTGGCTTCTTCCTGGCTCTTTCTTGGGATGTTTATTTTTGGGATCTGGCTACTAATTTGTGGGGAAGGCTAGGCATCATGGAGCAGCCATGAATAGCTGTTCCGGGCTACAGCTCCAGTAAAATTCTCAGCTGGCAGCCAACATCATGTGTCAGACATGTGAGTAAATGATCTCATTTTATTCCAGACCTCAGCCTTCAAGTTTTCTAGCTGAGCCCAGGTTATTTCGTGCCACTTAGTCTGGGGGTAGGTTTTTTTCTTAATACAACCATAGTAATGGAACAGAGTCCATTCTGTTTCTGAAAGACAAGTGTAAAAACAGTAAAAATAAATTATCTCTTTCTAATAACACTACATCATATACAACATAGAAAGCCTTTATTCAGATTACAATGAGCTATTCTAAAGGGGAATGTTTAGATATAGCTTTGGCTTGTTATTATAAAAAAAATCTCAGAGTGATCATTTTCTATGCATTTGGCATATCAGAGTTCAAATAATCTAGGAAAAATACATAGGAGAAACAAGACCCAAGGAGATGTTCCCATGATGGAACACTGAAATGGGATACTGATGGAGACAGGGTTCTCTAAAATTATTTGAAAATAAACCAGGTTTAATATTCTATATAGAAAACAGAGCCATACAATATGGCTTCTATCACTGTACTATACTGTGTTTCTTACTTTTTAGAGGAGTTATTTAAATTGCTAATTTAAGACTTTTTAAAATTAATGAAATTTTAAATTTTGTTTGTAAGGTGTTTAGTTTGCTTTCTGATGAATTTCTTAATTAGCATGTCATGCTACATAGAACACTTTAGTATCCCTGAGACTGAAGCAGATTTTCACATTGGGATTCTTATCTGGCCATACTTTTTTTGGATTGTTTTCATATTAAGCTTTACATCTTCGAATACTTGTTGCTGCATATGTCACATAATTAGAGTCTTTTACTACCTTTGAGACTCTAACACAAATGCAGAATCTAAACAAGCAATTAAACAATGGCAGGATATTCAGCTGGAAACTATAAGTACTGCCAGTTAGAAGCTCAACCCTCTAGAATAAACTCTTATACTAAGAGCAAAGTTTATAGCCACTCCACAATTTATTTAACACTTCCCAGCTCCTTCATTTATAAACCACATATGTATATTTTCTTTCATTTTTTCTTTATTGAGACTGTCTCACTCTGTAGCTCAAGCTGGAGGGCAGTGGCGTGATCACAGCTCACTGCAGGCTCAACCTCCCAGGCTCCTGATTCTCCTGCTTCAGCCTCTTGAGTACAGGTGTGCACTACCATGCCTGGCTAATTTTTTATTTTTATTTTTTGTAGAGACAAGGTCTTGCTATGTTGCCCAGGTTGATCTCGAACTCCTGGGCTCAAGCATTCCTCCTGCCTCAGCCTCCCAAAGTGCTGGGATTACATGCATGAATCACTGTGCCCAGCTTCATATATTTTCTTGGTAAGTGTGCAATACTCAGGTTTTCTTTCTATTAGCTTGATTTAGTTATACAGAGAATTGCACTGGGAAGCTGTTCAAAACCTCTTCTTTTTTTTATGTAAATGACGAGTTAATGGGTGCAGCACACCAGCATGGCACACGTATACATATGTAACAAACCTGCACGTTGTGCACATGTACCCTAGAACTTAAAGTCTAATAAAAAAGAAAAAAAGCAAACACAAATAGAAAAAGTTGGTGAGACATGGGGAAAAATAAAAAAAAAATCAGGTAAAATTCTGAAGGTAAAAACCACTCTGGGTCACAGGCTTTGGTCACAATAGCTCAGTTAGGGACTTGTTCTTTCTTTCTATCCCTTCACACACCAGGAGCGACATTCTTCCTGGTACTTAGTATGTGCAACAAGAAACTGATTATTCGCCTTCACCAAAATTTAAACTCTTCCCCTTTCTGCATTTCCTGCCTCAATTATAACCCAACCTACTAAGCAATTGGCCAAACTAGGGATAATCTTAAGCCCTTCCTCTTTCTCCACTATCAATCGAATTTCTTTCCAAATCCTGCTGTCCTATCTCTGTAATCATTTATCAGATCTGCTTCTTCCCATCTCTGCTTGCCACTGCCCTAGCCTGATCTAGATATTTGTAGCATTTAATAGGCTATGTTACTGGTCATGCTCTCTTAGATATGTCTTTACTCTGACATCAGAGGAATGTACATAAAATGTGAATCAGATGCTGTCAACCCACTGCTTAAAAATCATTCAAAGCTTTCCATTACCTACAAGATAAAGTAAAATCTATTTACATGACATGCTGAAATTTCTGTAGCCCTGTTTGTCTCTGTGTCTATCTTTTAGACATCCTTTTGGCTCTTCTTTTTCCTTTTCTTAATTTAGTATCCTACATGGATGCTGAATTTCCTGTGACTCCCTCAGGCACCTTGAGTTTTCTCTCTTTGTGCATTTCTCTGTTTTCATTCCAGCTCAGGCAACACCTGTTTCAGGAATGCTTGTCTTTTGTCCTCCACCAAAATTTTCAGTGACCATTTCTTTCATAGTGCTTACTTTATTATAATGATATTTTGTATTCTTTATATTTTTTTTTGGATGTTGTCTTCCTGATTAGGAATGTCCTTAATTTTTGGAGCCATGACAAATATTTTTAAATGATGCCATGGCTTTGTATTGTAGTTTACATAAAATTTGTCATTTACATAGTTATATATGTAAGTTATATATGTAAGTTTATATATGTAGTTATGTATAGACAACTGTGTAATGAGAAATGATGTTACTAAATCCATGCTGATATGCTTTATAAACAGTCTGTTGGAATCCATCATGACTGGTGACCCAAAGTTGAGCCCAATTTCATGGAATTTTCTTCACCTTTTTTATAGGAAACTTTTGTCTCCCTTTCTTATTTCTGTGAGAACCATGGCAAATTGTAAATCTTTATACAATCAGTGCAAATACTACACAGTCCATAACTATTTGTTGACCTGAAGTAAACCAAATTAATAAAGCATACACTCTGGATTGAATAATCATAAAGTCCTTAACCAAACTCATTTCCCTGAGCCTGGTTATTGGAATCTAAGCATCCAATAAAGACTTGCTTTATCTAAATGAACAGACATAGATTCACTCTTTTTTTCTTAAAAATAAAAATGCATTTTATTTTTAGCAAGATAGTTTTCACTGATTGGGCTAGGACAATTTTTGAAAGTGAAGATAAGAACTTCAAAGCCCCCACAGCCTCTACCATCTTCATCAGTTTACTATTGCTGTTATAACAACTACTATAAACATTTAGTAGCTTAAAACCCCACATATTTATTATCATATAGTTCTGGAGGTCAGAAGTCTGAAATGGGTCCACAGGGCTACATTTCTTCTGGAGGCTGTAGGGGAGAATTGCTTCTTGACTTTTCTAGCTTCTGGCTGCTGCCTTATTCTTCGGCTGGTGGCCAGGGAGATGCATCCTCACATCTCCTATTCTGATTCCGACTTTCCTAACTCCCTCTTATCTCTGTTAGGGACCCTTGTGATTATGTTTGGCTCACCTAGATAATGCAGTAATCCTCCTATCTTGTTATCTTTAACTGAATCACATCAGCAAAATGTCTCCTTTGCCATATAAAGTAACATATTCACGTATATGTTACATATATGTGAATAACATATTCAGGTTCTGGGGATTGGATTTCTTTGGGAAGCCATTATTCTACCTACCATACCATCCATTTATATTGCTATGCATGACATCTTTTGCTTTTCAACTGAGAAACAACTGTACATATCCGTTTGGATGGGAAACTGAGGGGTTGAGAAAGAGGATAGGAAATGGAGTGGATTATTTTATTCCATTAAACTTAGGGGGTATTTAAATTCCTAAATTGGGCAAAGAATGGTCCTTAACTGGAGGATATTAATTATTGTTGATTAGTTGACTAGTTCTTTCCCATCTTCTCTAAAAGGATTGCCAAAACATGAGCTACATTGATCTTCCATCCATGATTGCAATCTTCTGTTAAGTATGTTCTCTATACCCTCTGTTTTCTTATATTAGTTCTTCACACTATAGTCAGAGTGTGTTATAATAGTCTGAGAATTCCTTTGGACTTTCCATGTAGACAAATTGTATCTACACATACACAAACAATCTGTGAATAACTGACAGGTTTTTAATTAGTTAATATTTTAACACAATTAGTTAATATTTTAAATATTTTAAAACTCAAATCTGATCATATTAAGCCTGCCCCTTAAAGCCAGCAGTGACTTCCCATTACTCTGAAACTTGTTGTCTTTGTTAATTTTCTATTGCTTGTAACAGTATTTGAAACTGGGTAATTTATAAAAAATGAAATTTATTTCTTACAGTTCTGGAATCTGGGAAGTCCAGGGTTGAGAAGGTTTATTTGGCAAGAGCTTTCTTGTTGGTGGGGATCCTCTGCAGAACACTGTGAGGTGGAGCTGGATGTGCTAGCTCAGATCCTTCTTTCTCTTCTCATAAAGCCACCAATCCTATTTCCATGATAAATTTTAAATGAGTTTGGAGGGGACAAATATTCAAATCATAGCATTCTGTCCCTGCCCCACCTCCAAACCCATGCGCTGCTCACACGCCACTCAGAATTGTTGCAGTGAGGGCTCTCTGCAGTGGCTTTCCCCTGAAACAAGTCTCTGCCTGGGCCACTAGGAATTCAACAACATCCTTTGAAATCTGGGTGGAGGCTGCCAAACCTTCACAGCTCTTTCTTTCTGCAAGTTTGCCGAGTTAGCACCACATCGATATTACCAAGGTTTACAACGTATACCTTCTAAAGCTGGGGCATAAGGCATACACGGGACTTATTCAGCCACACTTGGGGTAGCTGTGAAGCACTACACTGTGGTACAGGGATCAGAATCCCAAGGTGGCTGTGGGCGGTGATCTCATGGAGAGTATGATGTCCAGTCTCTGGAAATTATTTTGCTCTCCTAAATTTCTTGGCCTGTGATGAAAGGGGCAACTTCAAAGTTTTCTGAAATGTCTTTGAGGTATTTCTCCCATTGTCTTGAGGTGTAGCTCCTTGCTCCCTTCTATGCATGCTAATCTCTTTGGCAAAAGGTTGCTGGGCTTGGTTTCTTCTCCTGAACACACTTCTCAATACTTTAAGTGCCAGGCTGAGAGTTTTCCAAATAATTCACTCTTTTTCCTTTTTGATTATAAATTCTGTCCTTAAGTTATTCTTTTGCTCCCAAATCTCAGCATAAGTGGTGAAAAGTAACCAGGAAGCTTCTTCTATATTTTCCTTAGAAATTTCTTCTGCCAGATACCCTAGTTTACCATTCTCAAGTCTGGCTTTCCACAAAACCCTCAGGCATGGAAACAATTCAGCCAAGTTCTTTGACAGTTTATAGCAAGGATGACCTTTACCCCAGGTTCCAATACGTTGTTCCTCAGTTCCATCAAAGACCTCATCAGAATGGCCTCTACTGTCCATATTTCTATCAGAATTCTGGTCATGATCACTTAACCAAGCTTAAGATATTCTGGACTTTCACTAATCTTCTTGTCTTCTATGTTCTCACCAGAATCTGTTTTTTTCTAGCCTTATCCTTTAAATTCTTCTAGCCTCTGTCCATTGCCCAGTTCCAAAGCTGCTTCCACATTTCCAGATATTCGTTCTTGGCAACATCCCACTTCTGATACTAATCTTCTGTCTTAGTTTTTTTTTTTTTTTTTTATTGTTTCTTATAACAGAATACTTGCAACTGAATAGTTTATAAGAAGTGAAATTTATTTCTTGCAGTTCTGAAGGCTGGGAAGTCCAAGATTGAGGGGGTACATCTAATAAGAGCCTTCTTGCTGGTGGAGACCTGCTGTAGAGTCCCAAAGTAGCATAGGGCATCACATGGTGAGGCAGTGAGTGTGCTATCTCAGGTCTCTCTTACACTTTTCATAAAGCTACCAGTCCCACTCGTATGATAAATTTCAACATGAGTTTTGGAGGACACATATTAAAATCATAGCACTTTCCTATGAGGTCATGAAAGGTCTGAAATCAGCCTGCCTCTCCAGCCTCATCTTGTATCCCTTCCCTCTTGATTTTCAAGCTCTATTAACTACACTGTCTCTGTTCATAGAGGTGTATATTCAAGTATCCTTTGTCTGGAATGAGTTTCATTTTATAATTCAGCTAATTAGCTCCTTCTGATATATCACATGGTTAACTGATACTTTGTTTTGACAGATTTCAATTTGAAATGTTGTGCTCACTTGATATAACTACTTTTTAACATATGTTCCTTTAAATAAAGAATAACACAAGAGTCCCACTATTGAACTTATATTTAGTATTGTACTGGAGATTCTAGAGAAAATGTTTCTATAAGGATTAAGAACTCCAAACTCATGTTGAAGTTTATCATAGGAGTGGGACTGGTGGCTTTATAAAAAGAGGAATAGAGACCTGAGCTAGCACACTCAGCCCCCTCACCAATGTGATGCCCTGGGGCTATCATGGGACTCTGTAGAGAGTTCTTACCAGAAAGAAGGCTCTTACCAGATTCAGCCTCTTCACCTTGGCCTTTCCAGCTTCCAGAACTAAAAAATACAACAACAACAACAACAAGAACCTAAATTATTTACAGTTGATATGTGTGTTTGTCTATATGGAAAACCCAAGAGAATTATCAGACTAATTATTGCAATTAATTAGAAAGTTTAGCAAAGTTCGGAGAAATAAAATCAATACATAAGAGCTAATTGCATTTTATATGCAGTTAGATAATTCAATTTTTAAAAGACCATTTTTATGATAACCAAAAAAATACTTATTAGTAAGAATACTTAAGAATTTTGTTCATCAAAAGATATCAATAACACAGATAAGTAAAGCAAATTTTTAAAGAAAGAACATTGGAGAAAAGCCTTAGAAACCTCAAGGCTCAAGTCTCAAGTACACATCTAACAAACAGGCTGTTTACTTACAAAAATGTCTGAGTCTGTATTTCCTTCTCTGAAAAATAGGATTTTAAATAGACAATCTTGTAGTCTTCCAGGTGAAGTTCTTGGTTGTTGTGAGATAGTCACTGTTTGCAAACTTGTCTGTATTGATTTTTGAAAGGCAGACTAAGGTTCATCTTTAGAAGGATACATTGTATTCTGATTATTCTCTATGAATATAATGAATTTGAAGACTTCCAAGTAGTTTATCATATTAGCATATATGGACCTGTCTTGTTTACTTATATTTTACTCAATATTTTCACTTTGGACCATAAGTCATTCACTATAACTTGCTATTTTCTGATTCTGATTTTTCCTGCAGCTTAAGAGGAAATTTAAATACATGCATTTATTCTTAACTTGGATTTATAGTGATGCTAAGTAGAGGTAGTTTGAGAGGGATGAATTTAAGAATGTGGCTAAAGAGTGTAGTGGGAGGTTTATTTCTGATGCTAGAGGTATTGTGGGAGGGGTTACCTATGATTATAAAAGAAATAAAATATACAAAGCCCAAAGAGATAATTATCGCATCGAAGGATTTCTGTTTTACCAGCAAATTACTTTCTCTAACTGTCTCCATGTCATAAAGCTTTGTTTATGTGTCACATCTGAAGACAAAGTCTGTATCATGAAGTGGTTTAACATGCTGTTTGGTCTTTGTGAAGCAAATTTGGAGTTTAGCTACAAAATTATTGGAGGACACTGTAATTTAGAGTAACAAAAGCATTTTATCCTGTGATTTCAGGAAACCAAGAAATTATTTTGCATACCACACTGCTACACTGAATACAAAATTTAAGTTAGCTGTATGTTTATGAAATATAATACGTATGACAAAGCATATCCTCCCTTATTCATCTGTAAAATCTATTAAAGTATATCGAATAAACATTGAAAAGTAATGGCGAGTTGGAAATATAATTTCGGTTTGCAGACAATAAGTAAATATTTGAATAATTTTGATAAAATGGACCACCATTTTATAGGTGCTTCTGTCAAATTACTAAGTCAAAATATTATGGAATTCTTTCAGTTCTTAAAACTGCATTTGAATTTCTTTAGATGAAAAAAAGCAAGGTTGCAGACAGGCTATATATCAGTTAAATTGTGAGCATTCTGTTCTAATTTTTCCCATAAATCAGAAATATTCAGTGTCATGCTAACATCTGTGGCCTGAATATAAAGGTGACAAAAATCAACCTTAATGGCTTTTCCCACTGTAAAATAATGTCTAGTTTTAATCTGCAGTTTTTTTAAGTCTGAAGTGTCAAAGTAATATGTCTCATGTTTCTAACCAATTTGTGTTTTCACAGTGAATATAGTTTCACTAGAATCTAAGTTCTTTTTATAAAAGAACTTATGGTTTATGATGACATTTTGTTCTCACGTGGTCTCAAATATTCTTTTTGTTAAATAATCAGAACCATGAGGGTACTAGTAATCATCTAATATAACATTTTGGTTTTTGACATGTAGAGAGTGAGCCCTTTTTATCCCATAGGATTTAACTCAGTAGAAAATGAAAACACATTCTCCACAAGTGGGCTCAAAGGTGTAGGTGCTGTTGTATATATTCAGGGATGTTTTCTGATAGTAGTGGGATACAATGTGTGTGGTTTATCACATACGTGTATATGTATATAACAAGATTCTCACTAGACTTTGGTTAGAGTTCTCTACATTGAAGGAGATTGTATTCACAAGGTCACAGTTTCTCTTCTCTGTGTATAGCCAAAGCTACACTCTGAGACATCTCTATTTCTGATCCCCAGAATAGCTTATCCTTTGCTTTCTACTTTCCAATAGGGAGTGGATGTCCTTTGACTCAGCTAATCACAGTGGTCCTATTTCTTCCAACTGTCCTGTTTGTGGTTACATCCCTTTGGTTTTTCATCTCAAATTCCTGTGAGATTCAACTGTCAAGTCTCTGTCACATATACAGAATATAGCTCAGCTGAGGGGCAGCAAGCTTTGTTTTGGAACTGGCAACACTCCAGGAGTCTGGTTGTGTTCCTTGAGTAAATTTTTGTCTTGCTATTTGTTATTGGTGTGGTTTCTAGGTGACTCTAATGAAAACGTCCAGGAAATTGCATGTGATATTCCTGACAGTTCCAAGTCTAACAGCTGCTTATTAGGATAGACATCTGACTTTATCTGGTGCTAATGATTTTGTTGTGGTTTAGTATTCCACCGACTGGATTGTGTTACGTGGTATTCATAACAGATAGACAACTTAGTCTCTGCCTTCTGGGAGCTGATGATCTCTAATTCACAGAGCTTAAGAGGGCGCAAGGCCTTCCACAGTATGTCTGGAAAGCCAGTGAACTTTTCCTTAGCACTCTCAGCTTTTGAATTAATTTCCCTTTTTTCTTCTTAGTGGCCCACATCCTAATCTCACTCTTTTTATTCATATTCAAAAGAATAATTTACCTCAAACAACATAAAGAACTATCTCTACTGAAGTTACATGAATTTTAACACTGAATTAATCTAAAAAATAGACATGTTATAATATTTGAGTTTGAAATGTTAGTGACAGAGGAATAATTTTGCACAATAGAGTCTTCTCTTCATTACTTACTATTGGCCCATGTAACCATGAATCTAAGTATGATCCTTAATAAGCAGACTCACATTATGTTAATGTGTGTATGTCCTTCTCAATAACTCCTGACAGAACAAGTCATTTCATCAAGAGTCGGGGAGGTTATCAGCTGATCCATCTGTGGATTAGTAATCATGCTCAGCTGAATGATTAGACTATTATAAAGAGAAGTTATCACAGCACCTGACTTTGAGTCAAGGCATGCATTTGGTTATTGGTATATTTTGGGTGTACATGGCATATAGAATTCAGGAAAGAATATATGGGATTTTAAATTTATTTCAGTATGTAAAATGCCATATTGTATTAGTTATGTACTGCTATATAAAAAGTTACCCTTAAACTTAGTGACTTAAAATAACAAGCATTTATTAAATCACAATTCCTGTGAGTCAGGGATTGGAGAGAGGTTAGCTGAGGTTCTGGTGTAGAGTTTCTCAGGAGTCTGCAGTCAAGTTGTTGGCTGAGGCTATAGTTATCTGAAGGTTTGACAGGGGCTATAAGACTCACTTCTAAGATGTTTCACTCACATGGTTCTTTACAAGAGTCCTCAGTTTATTGTCATATGGGCCTCTTTATAGGGTGGTTGAGTGTCCTGAAAGCATGGCAAATGACTTTTTTCAAAGCAAGGGGTCTAAGAGAAAGAGCAAGAACCCTCAATGACTTTTATGCCTCATCATATTTCATCAGTTCTGCCATAATCTATTGGTTTGAAGTTTATTGTTATAAATCCAGTGCACATTTCGGAAGAGGGGAATTAAACTCCACTTCTTGAAGTGAGGAGTATAATATAAAGGAGTTTGCAGATGTATTTTAAAACTACCACATGCATTGAAAGGACAGAAAAATAATGCTCAGGAAACTATCCAACATAATTCAGCCACTAAGGATCCAGGTTTGTTTTGAAAGTTTTCTTCTCTGTTTCTCCTATTAGCTGGAAAATATCTTACCTTGACTTCTGAAGCTATTGATAGATATCTAATTGCTATAGGTATATTCCTAATAAAGTCTAAACTAATTACTAGGGAAAGTGAACCCACAAAATTATGTTTATTTTTCCTTAATTCTAGAGTATTAATGTTAAATATGACCCTCCTGTCCCAGAATGTCAGCAGAGGCTTCAAAGCTGGGAACATTATATTTTAAGTGCTCTCTTGTTCTGAAGACCAGAGACATTTCCAAAGGACTTGCTAAAGAGTGGACATAAAAATGATCTTATGACCTTTAGCCAATGTGACATGAGATAATAAATTTGGAGAAGTAGGAGGAAGATGCTTTGAAAAGGATTGTTGGCTTACTCAAGAGGAAGCTGTTTTCTCCTAACTCAGCTCAGTGGTGGAGGATGTCTTCTTATAACGAAGGAAGACTGTCATATTGTCCCTGGTGGTTGTTGGCTGAGCTGTGGAAGTGAGCTTGGGTGATGCTGATCTGTCTACCCTGGCTTCAGTGCGCACAAGGAATGTGTTTAATTTTTACCTAGAAGAGGCTCAATTATGAAAAGCTACCTGGAGTAACTGCTAAAGAACAAGTAAGGAGAGAAAGCTGCAGTGATAGCAAATAACTTCATTAGTAGGAGGGACAGGGTACAGTTACTGGAGCAAGAGAAGGCACTGTGGAAGGAAGCAAAATAGAACCCTTTAGAGAGGATGTCTAGTGAGGCAAGTTGACCCAGCAAATTTCTAATGGCACCCATTTCTGTGGGGTGCCATTAGAAATGGGGATTGTGGATAAGCCACTTGAAGGCATCCAGAAAAATTGTTGCTCACTGTTAAATGATGTAATGTTGAACGCTCCTACGGGAAAGCGTCTCCAGAGAACCCACCACAACATCCCTTGTGTGAGAGAGCCAATGTTTGGACATCTTCCGTGACAGAGGATTTCCAACAACTAGGAGAAAATACAAATGATGCCACTAATTTTAAACAGATTTTTCCAATTTAACATGCATCCCTCTTCCCAACCCACATCTAGGGGGAGCTAGAGGCAGTGTAGTGAGTCAGGAATGAAGTTGGAAGAGAAAGGTGGAAACATAGTAAAATATCATGATATGCTCTTGCTTCCAATTACTATGAAACTGAGAATCAGTTCTGAGTGAGACTGGGAAGTGGAAGCTTAAAATTGAGTGAGAACTGAATGCTTTGATGTATATTAAACTGGAAAGAAGATGGAAAAGGAGACTGTTCCAATGCCTGAAAGTAATCAGAAAGCTATGGAATCTAAGATATGGCCAAGGGGTAGGGGAAGGAAAATACAACAAAATAGGTGTGAGGACAGATATGTATAAAAGTTTTAAAATATCCTACTTATACTCTTCGGTTCATTCAATAAATTGGTTGCAAAAGAGCTTGTTGGACACAATGTTTTCGAATTAATGTCCTGTGGCATATTGGATCTCTTTACAGATGTTCATCAAGTGAGAGAAGTTTATCTCTATTCTCACCCGTCCTGTAAATGCTGTGGAGTGAGGAGATGAACTGGGAGACTCATGTAAAAGAGTACTGAGGATAAGCTGGCACTGAGCAAGAGGGAAGAGGACTAATAACTATATTGTCAAGTACTGGCAATGAGAGACTGCATGTACACTAGAGTGTACAAAATATTGCCTTCCTGGTCAGAGAAATGAGCAGATCTGAGTAGACAATTTTTTTATTTTTTTATTTTTTTGAGATGGAGTCTCTCTCTGTCACCCAGGCTTGAATCCAGTGGCATGATCTTGGCTTACTGCAACCTCCGCCTCCCGGGTTCAAGTAATTCTCCTACCTCAGCCTCCCCAGTAGCTGGGATTACAGGTGCCTGCCACCACGCCTGGCTAATTTTTGTATTATTAGTAGAGACAGGGTTTCACTGTGTTGGCCAGGCTGCTCTCAAGCTCCTGACCTCATGAATTGTCCGCCTTGGCCTCCCAAAGTGCTGGGATTACAGGCATGAGCCACCTTGCCTGGCCTGAGTAGATATTTTAACAGGCAGTGACAAGTGAACAGGTAACACTGGATGCTTTTCTAGACACCGTAAGAAATAATTGCACTGTGGCTATTTGTTATTTATTTGGGAATTATGTGGAATCTTTTAATCTCTTCAGTTGAACTACTGCAAACATGATATTTGGAAGTGCACCTGGAACCACTTTTTTTTTCTTTTTCTTTTTTTTTTTTTTCTTTTTCTTTTTCTTTTTTTGAGACGGAGTCTTCCTTTGTTGCCCAGGCTGGAGTACAGTGGCATGACCTTAGCTCACTGTAACCCCCACCTACTGGGTTCAAGGAATTCTATCTTAGTCTCCCAAGTAGGTGGGATTACAGGCGTGTGCCACCATGCCCAGCTAATTTTTGTATTTTTAGTAGAGACAGGGTTTCCCCACATTGGCCAGGCTGGTCTCAAACTCCTGATGTCAGGTGATCTACCCGCCTCGGCCTCCCAAAGTGCTGGGATTGCAGGCATGAGCCATTGTGCCTGGTGCAAACCACTTTTTTACATAACAAAAGGATTGAAGTGAAAGGATGTCCACAGGGAAAATATAGTGTAAAAATAATAATGATAATGATATATACAACAGTTCAGGATTGTTCTAGATGTTTTACATACATTAACTCATTTGTTTGGATACATTTGCCTTGCCCTATCATTGGGCAATGATTTTCACAAATTTTTAATGTATCTGACTTTAAACACTTTTATATTTGTAATCTGCCATAGACATCCTATTTAAATTTAACTAGTTAAGATTGCTTTATTGGTGGGCACAGGCGCAGCCTGGGGCAGCACGGGATCGTCATGGCGGAGTTGCAGCAGCTGTGGGTGCAGGAGATGGTGGACTCCATGGTAAAGAGTCTAGAGAGAGAAAACATCCAGAAGATGCGGAGTCTCATGTTCCCATGCAGCACCAGCTGTTGTGAGGACAGCCAGGCATCCATGCAGCAGGTGCACCAGTGCATCCAGCGCAGTCATGTGCCTCTGGCTCAAGTCCAGGCCTTGGTCACCAGTAAGCTGGAGAAGTTCCAGGACTGCCAGGCCTGGTGCACCATACATTGCAACGACAAAACCTAAGATTCAATAGATGCTGGGAGTAAGGAGCTTCAGGTGAAACGGCAGCTGGACTGTCGTGTGACCAAGTGTATAGATGACCACATGCACCTCATCCCAACCATGACCAAGAAGAAGGAGGCTCTCTTATCCATTGGGTAATAAAAGTCCTTGCCAGTGGCTATCGGGTATGAGGGCAAAAATATATTTTTTAATAAGGAATTGGAAATTTTAGTCTTTTAAGCAAAGTTTATGAAGAAATTAAGGATGGCAACAAGTGTAAGGCATATGTCGCTTGCCTCTGGACACTGGTTCTTTCATGTTTCAGCCCTAAAAAGTGAAATGGGAAAAAGTGATGCTAAATTGCATCAGAGACATTACAGAAAGTTTTAGAGCTTATGTTCCTGTGGCTAGTGCTTGTCCTGGCAGTAAGGATCTCACCTGTAACAAGCCAGAGCCCTCCAAGCTACCAGACTCTTCTTACTACCAACAGGCTGGCAGGTTAGACTTGATGGAGTTTGAGGAGAGATATTTTCTCTTTGTTGCCAAATATCCTGTTTACCAGAAGTGTCATCACACCATTTTCTATAGGCTGTGAAACAAAATCCATGAGGTCAATAACTTAGAAGGGAGAAAAAAATTTCTGGGTCTTTGTTTTCTTGATTTTGTGTAATTGATACAAGGATATACAAGTCGATACAAGTTGATTTTAAAATGTGGAGTTGGGAGGGACAGTAGTTTGGATAAGAACTTTGAAGATCCTTGTGGATCCCCATTTCTGGTCAAGATGTAGATGTACATTTCTTAAAATTATTACATGCTGCATCTTTCAACCTGGATACCATGCAAAAACATGAGAGGTGACCACACACAAATTATGAGAAGCAGAGCTTCCCTCTTACTGGCTGATGGGCCTTGAGGCTGTGTGTAGCAAAATGACAGGACAATGTTGCAGTAACACTTTCCCCTTGAAGAAGAAAGGGGTTTTGATTGTGATATATATTAGTATCTAGTAATGAATAGTAAAAGAGGAGCAATTCGCTACTTGCTTATAAGAGAGTTATGAAGTACTGGATTTGGAAAAACCTGGTTTTTATAAAACAGAGTGGAATGGAAGCCTAAACCTAGCATTGTTTCCTTAGCTCCCTGAATTAACAGAGCCCAATTGAGACCCCTGGCAAGAGGAAGTTCAAGGGAGAAAAAGTGACAATTTCGGCTAGGATGAGCTGACTCCCTTAGAGCAAAGGAGAGGCAGCCCCCATTATCAAATATCATTTTTGCCCGGGGCTTTCACAACTTGCATTGTTCCTGCCCTGGCATGGCACCTTATTATTTTGGTACCAACCTCATTGTATTTTCACCAGCTTATTACTTGAAATGATAATCCAGCCTGTCCATTTGCTGTTTTCAGGCTGTGATATATTTTCTTAGTGGTTTGGTTTTAAAAATAAATAAGGTTTAATTCCCCCCTCCCTGCCACAAAAAAGATTGCCTTATTCATTACTAAATAATTATATATCACTTTTTAGAAGTGTGTGATGTTTTCTAGCTATATTTTTGACAAGCCAGGCTTTTAGAATTGCCATTTATGATCATTCTTGCAATACAAACTAAAACTAAAATCCGTTACTGTTCAGGTTTATAAAACAAGTGCTGTTCATCAGGGAAAAGATAGAATACTTATTTTCTTTTTCTTTTGTCTAAGAAGAGTTTTGTATAAATAATTTCTTTTAAATATTTGTGATACTTTTCACCCAGAAGAGGTGTTGTTTAAATTGCAGTTTGTGACTAATTTGTTTCAATTAAAAATACTTTAATATCAATATCAAATGTCTCTTAGATGATATGATCTCTGTTACCATATGTGGTAGTTTGCTCTACATACTAGCTATTTAAAACAGATGTAAGTAAAACAAGATTTGTTTCGGAGGAATAGGGTTTCTCCAGAGTAAAGAATACAGAGACCAAATGGAAACATACTTGCTTCACTGCACATGGTTTCTATACTTGGCTGTGCTGGCTTACCATTTTATGGTTACCAGATTTACATCCTTTGAAATTATGGACATTGGATCAAATTCTTATGTTGAAAAATACGCTAAGGTAACATTAAATGAGCATGTGATTTGAATAACCTACAATTTTCACACAGGTTTTAATGACTAAAGTCAAAATATTTCCCATAAAATACTGTAAATTTGCTAAAATATATACAAAGCTCCCACAGTGTAATAACATGAAGAAACTTTGTTCACTGAAAAAATCTGTTTTTTTGGATTTTATTTTAAACAATTTTTTTAAGTTTGTATTTTTATCTTATTTAAGCTTCGTTTCTTTCTTTCTTTTCATAATTTCTTCTAAAAAAAATGAGATACATATGCAGAGTAAGCAGGCTTATTACATAGGTTTATGTGTGCCATGGTGGTTTGCTGCACCTACTGGCCCATCCTCTATGTTCCCTCCTCTCACCTCCCACCCCCCAATAGGCCTTGGTGTATGTTGTTCCCCTCCCTATGTCCATGTTTTCTCATTGTTCAACTTCCACTTACGAGTGAGAACATGGGGTTTTTGGTTTTCGGTTCCTCTGTTAGTTTGCTGAGGATGATGGCTTCCAGCTTCATCCATGTCCCTGCAAAGGACATAATCTCATTCCTTTTTATGGCTGCATAGTATTCCATGGCGTATATATACCACATTTGCTTTATCCAGTCTATCACTGAGGGGCATTTGGGTTGGATCCACATCTTTGCTATTGTAAATAGTGCTGCAACAAACATACATTTGCATGTGTCTTTATAGTAGAATGATATATCTCTTCCTTTGGGTATATACTCAGTAATGGGATTGCTTAATCAAATGGTATTCTGGTTCTAGACCTCGAGGAATCTCCATACTGTCTTCCACAATGGTTGAACTCGTTTACATTCCCACCAACAGTGTAAAAGCATTCCTATTTCTCTACACTCTTGCCAGCATCAATTGTTTCCTGACTTTTTAATAATCACCATTCTGATTGGCATGAGATGATGACTCATTGTGGTTTTGATTTGCATTTCTCTGATCATCAGTGATGTTGAGCTTTTTTTCGTATGTTTGTTGGTGACATAAATGTCTTCTTTTGAGAAGTGTCTGTTGATATCTTTACCCACTTTTTTGCTGGGGTTGTTTTTTTCTTGTAAATTTGTTTAAGTTCCTTGTAAATTCTGGATATCAGACCTTTGTCAGATGGGTAGATTGCAAAAATTTCTCCTGTTCTGTAGGTTGCCTGTTTGCTCTGATGATAGTTTCTTTTGTTGTGCTGATGCTCTTTAGTTTAATTAGATCCCATTTGTCAATTTTGGCTTTTGTTGCAATTGCTTTTGGTGTTTTTGTCATGAAGTCCTTGCCCATGCCTATGTCCTGAATGGTATTGCCTAGGTTTTCTTCTAGAGTTTTTATGGTTTAGGGTTTGACATTTAAGTCTTTAATCCATCTTGAGTTGATTTTTGTGTAAGGTGTAAGGAAGGGATCCAGTTTCAGTTTTCTGCATATGGCTAGCCAGTTTTCTCAGCACCATTTACTAAATAGGAAATCCTTTCCCCATTGCTTGTTTCTGGCAGATTTGTCTAAGATCAGATGGATGTAGATGTATGGTGGTATTTTTGAGGTATCTGTTCTGCTCCATTGGTCTATACATCTGTTTTGGTACCCGTACCATCCTGTTTTTGTTACTGTAGCCTTGTAGTATAGTTTGAAGTCAGGTAGCATTATGCCTCTAGCTTTATTCATTTTGCTTAGGATTGTCTTGGCTGTATGGGTTCTTCTTTGATTCCATGTGAAATTTAAAAATAGTTTTTTTCTAATTCTGTGAAGAATGTCAATGGTAGTTTGATGGGAATGGCATTGAATCTGTAAATTACTTTGTGTAGTATGGACATTTTCATGATATTGATTCTTCCTATCCATGAAGATGGAATGTTTTTCCACTTGTTTGCATCCTTTCTTATTTCCTTGAGAGTTGTTTATAGTTCTCCTTGAAGAGTTCTTTCACATCCCTTGTTAACTGTATTCCTAGGTATTTTATTCTCTCTATAGCAATTGTGAATAGGAGTTCATTCATGATTTGGCTCTTGCTTGTCTGTTGTTGGTGTAAAGAAACATCTCACAGATACTAAAGAAGTATGTCGTCAGTTCAATTCCCTAATGGGGTAATTTTTAAATGAGCTGTAATGACTGACATGATCACACTATCAAAGAAGTTTATTAAAATTATAGAATTGTAGAACTAGAAGATTCTTAGAAGGTCCATAGTCACTATGTTAGCAGATTCCTAGATTAGTCATAATTGACTCAGCAAGTACAGTATTGTATTTGTATTAGTTTCTTTTTGTATTAGTTTCTTCTTTGTATTTGTATCCTTGATTTTGTATTTGTTTTCTTTTCTTTTTCTTTTTTCTTTTTTTTTTTTTTGAGACAGGGTCTTGCTCAGTTGCTCAGACTGGAGTGCAGTGGCATGATCACAGCTCTCTGTAGTTTTGACTTCCTGGGCTCAAGCAATCCTCCCAGCTCAGTCTCCTAAGTAACTGGTACTATAGGCGGACACCATCATGCTTGGGTGATTTTTTTTTTTTTTTGTATTTTTTGTAGAGACAGGGTTTCACATCTTGCCCAGGCTGGTCTCAAACTCTTGGGCTCAAGTGATCCACCTTCCTGGGACCCCCAGAGTGCTGGGATTACAGGTATGAGCCACCACACCCCTGCTTGTATTAGTTTTCTATTGCTGTGCCACAAATTACCACAGACTGTACAGCTTAAAACAACACATATTTATTATCTTACAGTTGTGTAGGCCAGAAGTCTAGGAACAATGTCATTGTATTCTCTTCTCAGGGTTTCACTAGGCTGAAATCAAGGTGTTGTCCAGGGCTGGGTTTCTTATTTGGGACTTGGGATTCTCTTCCAAGTTCATTTGGTTGTAGGTAGAATTCATTTCCTTGAAAGTTTATGACTGAGTTCCCCATTGTCTGCTAGCTGTCAAGTCTCTGACTTCCTCTCCTGCAACCAACCAGAGAAAACTCTTTGTTTTCAAAGGGATCATGTGATCAGGTTAGGCCCACCTAGATAATATCGTTGTTGCCCTATAATATAATTTTGGAGTGATGTCTCATCATATTTACAAGTTTTGCTGACATTCAAGGAGAGGAGATTTTTACAAGGGCATGGGTCATGGGGAACCAGTTATCTTTTGCCACACACACAGACACACACACACACACACACATATGGTCTGCAGGATTATTTGTATCTAGGAAATCTGCCTTCTGAACAGTGGTCAGAAACTCTGGCTTGTCTGGTTATTGCCATCTATTCCCACTTCATTTTACTCACATACCCCTGGCCCTAATGTGCTTTTTGGGAAGTAGGCAATACTCTCTCATGCTTATCTGTGGCTTAGCAGTGCCAATATTCCAGGCTCTCTCCTTTGTTCTCACACTGGAGACTACTTCAATGTTCATGGCAAAAGTACACACTCCAGTTTCATAGTATTTAAAATAAAGTGACTATATTTCCTACTTATAAGACAATTTTTGGCTCATAAATTTGTATAGAAATACACTTTTTAAATAATTCTCAGGCACAGTTTCAAATACTAAATTGCTCCTTTCCCATTTTTCCTGTAATGCACAATAATGTATGTCCCTTGATCTAGTCCCAGAAGAGGTTTCCAGGAAGATTTCTGAGAAAAGCGTATATGTGACATTTTCTGAAATGAACTTGCTCAGCACCATGTAATTTTTTCCTTTTTGTTAATGTCCCCATATTTGAGCAGAAGGTAAAATTTTGTTTACATGTATAACTTTCTTCAGTTTTTCACACACATTTTTAAGAATATGCGTACTGAGGTTGGTGGGTTATAAAAGGGATTAATAACCCTTTTGGCTTATATTTATTGGAAAGACCAAGTTGCCAGGGTTCTTTGAAGAATTCAGACAAATACATCTGACTATTTTCCATCGAACGGGAGGTAGAGGATCAAGCATGGATTTGCTCTTTATAGCACTTCTGGCAAGAGGCTTTTGGAATAAAATTTATGTATTCCTTCTCAATTTGGTTAACCGCAACATCTGTTTGTCTCCATTGGCCTTTGGCCATTGACCTACTGTCTCCTGTAGAAGACACCCACCATCCCTCTTACGACCAAATGTTGATGGGAAATAAGCAGTTCTCAAGTGATTTTAGTCATGGAAATAGTCATAAGCCAAAAGCATGGCCTAATTATATCATCTAAATTCATGGAAAAGGGAATTAATTTTATATTTTATCTGATGTTGGGGACTGAATTATTAATAGTACCAATTTATCTGGACAGGAAAAGGTCAAGGGATTTAGATAGGAACACAGTAAACAGACCCTTCTCATTCAAGATAGCATGGGACATGTAGATTTACTTTTTGACTACAGGAACAATTAGAGGAATCTAGGTGATTTTTCCAAACTTAGGAAATGAAGGTTTAACTAAAATTAAATATATCTGTATGTTTATACATTTTTGAGATAAAATACTATTTTTCTAGTTTTTTAAAAGTGATTTTTTTCTAATTTCTAACAATAGCTTATGACTTTACTACACAATTATTGCTGCTTCGAAAACTGATTTGCCAATGTGAGGCAGAACAAGCAAAGGTTCAGGAGAGGCCAATGCTTGTGAGGCTGTGGTACCAGGATCTTCCAACAATAACATGGGGCCTGACAGGCTATGCTTGGATCAGGGGCTCTCTCAGTGTTGGTACCTCTTGCTGCCTAGTCCTTCCTTGTCCTGGCCAGCCATACCCTGTCCAGCTGTGAAAGACCATTCAGTTTCTCCTTTTTTCTTTAATTTTTAGTTCTTTTTTTTTTGTTTACCTCAAATTATTCCAATTGCATGATAGTGAAAGTAAGCCAGGTTCCTTTAAGAAGTACTGGACTGAAAATACAGCTTCTGCTGTAAAAACTCATCTCCCCTCTCAAGGCATTTCCCTTCTGATTTCAGAGGTGAGGTGCTCAGGTGTGCATTTGCTTTTGCCTCCAATCTCAGCATCTTCTCCTGTTCATTTGTTGCCTATTGTATGCTTTCAGTTTCTGCTATAGCCACTCAGTCTTCCTCTGTTCTGGTCTCAAGGTGAGCATTTTCTTCTACTCTTCTGTCTTGTGACACCTCCCAGTTTCTGGCACATATCTCTTTTCTCTGGTTCTCTCTTTTTTTTTTTAAATTTTTTATTTTTATTATACTTTAAGTTCTAGGGTACGTGTGCATAACGTGCAGGTTTGTTATATATGTATACTTGTGCCATGTTGGTGTGCTGCACCCATCAACTCGTCAGCACCCATCAATTCATCATTTA
>NW_012115300.1:1788832-1850122 GCF_000951035.1 Colobus angolensis palliatus | reverse complement strand
CAGGTGAGGCGATGCCTCACCCTGCTTCAGCTCTCGCTGGTCAGGCTGCAGCAGCTGACCAGCACCGATTGTCTGGCACTCCCTAGTGAGATGACCCCAGTACCTCAGTTGAAAATGCAGAAATCAACGGTCTTCTGTGTAGCTCGCACTGGGAGTTGGAGACTGGAGCTGTTCCTATTTGGCCATCTTCGATAATTTCTTCACATCTGGTTCTCTCTTAAGACCTTGGTTTTTCTCTGGCCCAATTCGGGCCACGATTTCTACGCACCTTGAAGTTTGCCATGGTTGGAGCTATATCACACAAACCTGTGGGAACAAGAGATGTAGTATCTACCCACAAGGAATCTACAGACTAGTGGGAATAGCAGACCCTCATTAATTATTAGCATTAATTCTTCATGCTTGTAATCCTAAATTTTTTAAAAATTTGAGAACAAGTTTTTTTTCTGTCTAGTTTGGGTGTTGGGTATTCCTAAATATTTTGGTACTGACTTGTTTACATGAAGGCTGGTTTCTAACCTGGCTGCACCTCTGCTGGTGGGCGTTCACTTTATCCCTAACTTTTGGGTCAATAGGAAGAAGTAAGACACCGAGTGAATAAATTTGACCTTAAGCTGCTCTTTGCCATGGAGGAGTCCTGGCCCCTAGTGTTTGACTGTCAGTGGTTCTTTACGCCATAAAAGTTTTCATCCCTAAGAAAATGCTGCCATGTAACTTACTCTACGTGCTGAACCAAGAAAAATTAAGAAGAATAAACCTAATATGCTTCAGAAAAGAATGTTTCAATATAGAGGAATTCTTTCTTATTTTAACCTTAATAATTTTGCCTGTAACATTTTCTGGAAAATATCTTAGATAAGTATGCAGAGTCTTACTTATATTTACAGTAAAATAAAATAGAGCAAGGTTAACAGAATTGTCCAGAGACCCACAACAGACAGAGCGCAGATCACGGAACTCCACACTCATACTCTTGTTCTAGCCATTAGGCCTCTTGGCCTCTCTTTGTTCTGTTTGCCAAGGTATGACCAGAGCGGAAAGTTCCTAAAAATATTTAGAATTTTGTAAATCAAAGTGGGTTTCTACTAGATTTAGCTTTATGCAAATCTTTATACTATGTCTGTGCTTTCAGTCTGATTTTAGAAGAGTACTATTACAATATTTTAACTTTTATTGAAAATCCAGGATTTTTAATTTTTTTAATTTTTAATTTTTAATTCTTGTGAGTACAAAATAGGTGTATACATTTATGGGGTACATGAAATATTTTGGTATAGGCATGCAAAGCATAAAGTTACAACATGTAGAATTGGGTATCCATCCCCTGAAGCACTTCTCCTTTTTGTTACAATTAAATTATAGTTTTTCAGTTATCTTAAAATGTACAATTAAATTATTTTGATGACAATCACCCTGTTGTACTGTGAAATACTAGGTCTTATTTATTATTTCTACCGTTTTTGTACCTATTAACCATCTCAATCTCCTTCCCATTACCCTTCCCAGCTTCTGGTAACCATTCTTCTATTCTCTCTCTCCATGAGTTTAATTGATAGGATTTTTAGATGCTTACCAATAAGTGAGAACATGAGATGTTTGTTTTTCTCTGCCTGCCTTACTTGACTTAATGTGATGAATTCCAGTCCATCCATGTTATTGCAAATGACAAGATTGGATCTAATTTTCTTTTATGGCTGAATAGTACTTCATTGTATGTAAGTGTCACATTTTCTTCATTCATCTGTTGATGGACACTTAGGTTGCTTCCAAATCTTGGCGATTGAGAACAGTGCTGGGACAAACATGGGAGAACAGATATATCTCTTCAGTATACTCGTTTCCTTTCCTTTGGGTAAAAACCCAGCAGAAGGATTCCTAGATTGTAAGGTACCTCTATTTTTAATTGTTTTGAGAAAACTCCAAACTGTTCTTCATAATGGCTGTACTAATTTACATTCCCACCAAGGGTGTATGAGGGTTCCCTTTTCTCCGTATCCTCACCAGCATTAGATATTGCCTGACTTTTCTTTTTTTGAGATAGGGTATCACTCTGTCATCCAGGCTGGAGTGCAGTGTTGTGATCTCAGCTCACTTCAGCCTTGACCCTGTGGGCTGAAGTGACCTCCCACCTCAGCCACCCAAGTAGCTGGGACTACAGGCATGTGCCACTATGCCTGGCTTGCCTTACTTTTATATAAGTCATTTTAACTGGAGTGTAGATGATATCTCATTGTAGTTTTGATTTGCATATCTCCGATGATCAGTAATGGTGAGCACTTTTTCTTATGCCTGTTTGCCATTCATATGTCTACTTTTGAGAAATGTCTATTTAAATCTTTTGACAATTTAAAATCAAATATTAGATTTTTAAGTTTTTGAAGTCTAGAAATTTTAGAGTTGTTTGAGTTTCTTATGTATTCTAATTATTAATCCGTTGTCAGATGAGTAGTTAGCAAATATTTTCTCACAATCTCTGTGTTATCTGTTTACTTTGTTGATTGTTTGCTGTGCAGAAAATTTTTAATTTGATGTGATCCAATTTTTCCATTTTTTGTTTGCCTATGCTTGTGGGGTAGTACTCAAGGATTTTTTTTGCCCCAGACCAATATCCTGGAGAGTTTTCCCAGAGCTTTCTTGCAGTAGTTTCATAGTAGTTTGAGGTGTTAGACTTAAGTGTTTAATCCATTTTGCTTTCATTTTTGTATATGGTGAGAGTTCATTCTTCTGCAGGTAGATATCCATATGGATATTCAATTTTCCCAGTACCATTTATTGAAGAGACTGTCTTTTCTCCAGTATATATTCTTGGCACCTGTGTCAAAAATGAGTTCACAGTAGGTGCATGGACTTGTTTCTGGATTCTCTATTCTATTCTGTTGGTCTGTGTGTCTGTTTTTATGCCAATACCATGCTGTTTTGGTTACTGTAGCCCTTTAGTATAATTTGAAATCAGGTAATGTCATTCCTCCAGTTTTGTTCTTTTTGCTTAGGGTAGCTTTGGCTACTTTGGGTCTTTTGTGGTTCCATATAAATTTTAGAATTGCTATTTCCATTTCTGTGAAGAATGTCATTTGTATTTTTATAAAAATTGAATCGAGTCTGTGAATTGCTTTGGGCAGTATGGACATTTTAACAATATTGATTCTTCCAGTCCATGAACATAGAATATCTTTCCAATTTTGTGTATTGTGTTCAATTTCTCTCATTATCATTTTATAGTTGTCTTTATAGAGATCTTTCACTTTTACGGTTAATTCCTAGTTATTTCATTTTATTTGTGGCTATTGTAAATGGAGTACTTTCATTCTTTTTCAGATTGTTCACAGTTGGTATATAGAAATGCTACTGATTTTCATATGTTGATTTTGTATCCTGCAACTTGACTGAATTTATCAGTTTGAATAGTTTTTTTGGTGTTGTCTTTAGTATTCTCCAAATGTAAGATCATATTATCTGCAAGGAAATATAATTTGCATTCTTTGTTTCCGGTTTGGATGCCCCTTATTTTTTTCTCTTGTCTGATTGCTCTAGCTAAGACTTTCCCAATTCAATGTAATACTAGCTGTGGGCCTGTCATATATAGCTTTCTAAATGTTGAGTTATAGCTCTTCTCAACCAAGTTTTTTGAGGATTTCTATTATGAAGATATGCTAAAGTTTATCAAATGCTTTTTCAACATCAATCGAAATGACCATATAGTTTTTGTCCTTTATTCTGTTGATATGTAGTATCACCTTGATTAATTTGTATATGTTGAGCCATTCTTGCAGTCCCAGGATAAATCCCACCTGGTCATGATGAATGATCTTCTTAGTGTATGGTTGAATGTAGTTTGCTAGTATTTTGTTGAGGAGAAAACCTAGACTGTTTCACTGTGTTTATGCTTAGCTATCATGCCCAAATCAATTTAGTACATTCTTTAAATATTCCAGATACTGTAAATCTGGCAACCAGGAAAGAAAACTGCCATAAAGCAATGTATATTTAGATACTAATATTTCCCTCACACTTTCTTTTCTCTTCCTTATTTCATTTCTTTACTAATTTGTTGGCTATTGGTTTATGGCATATTGAGACCTCAGTCTATAATAACCATTTTTATCTGATGTACAGCTCTACACATTTTATTTAACTCTGTGATGGCAAACTCTGGTATTTTTGTCACTCCCTTGCCTGTTAGGCTCATGGCAGATTCCATGAGCCTAAGTGACAATATTCTTTGCTACTAACCTATGGGTTTGGCCTCAGGATCCTTCTTAATGCAGTAGTGTATGCATTATAAACCTGTGTATGCATTATAAACCTAAAGAAGTGGCTTATAAGTTTAAGTCTGTTAGCTTTTTCTACTCTTTTAGCATTCTTAAACGCTGTTTAATTAGATGTAAAAGAAGGAAATGAGAAGTTAAACATGGACTAAATGTGATAAAAGAAAATCTCTGTTAACTTAGGATATCAGTGAGTCTGATAAAAAGGCTTTAAAATGTTCTAGGAAGTATTTCTGCCTGGGATATTTGAATTAGTCTCCAAAAGTAGGTCATTCCCCATTAGTTTGAATATTTTCAAAAATGATAAATATACTTGTTGTTGTTTTTAGACAGAGTTTCACTCTTGTCGCCCAGGGTGGAGTGCAGTGGCATGATCTTGACTCCCTGCAACCTCCACCTCCTGGGTTCAAGTGATTCTTCTGCTTCAGTCTCCTGATTAGCTGGGATTACAGGCACCCACCACCACACCCGGGTAATTTTTGTATTTTTAGTAGAGATGGGATTTCACCATGTTGGCAAGGCTGGTCTCAAACTCCTGACCTCAGGTAATCCGCCTGCTTCTGTCTCCGAAAGTGCTGGGTTTACAGGCATGAGCCACCGTGTCTGGCCTAGAAATGATACATATACTGTTTAATGAAATAGCTTATTCTATGTTTGAAGTTTCTTAAGTTTAGAAAATTTTATGTCAAAATGAAATTTCTTTTTCTGTAACTTATACCAGTTTTTCTTGTATTCCTTCAATGGAAAACAATGTTTTTTTATGTTTTATCTTTTTGAAATTAAGGTATCATTTATTTAAAATAGAATAAAACACAGAGGTCGTAAGTTTTCAGTATGATGACTTTTGAAAATTGTGGACACCTATGTGACTACTACTCAATATAAGATATAGGACATTTGTTTCATTCCAGAAAGATCGCTATTCCTGTTTCAAGTTAATTTCCGGCTCTTCGTCCCCTAAAGGCAATCTTTTTCTTACTTCTGTCACCATTGACTAGTTTTAGTGATAATAATAAAAATGGAATTATACAGTATGTATTATATCATATGTATATATAGATGTATTATAACAGTAAGATTGTTATGAACATTTCTGTACAAACTTTAATGAACATATGTTTTTGTTGCTTTTGGGTAAGTATATAGGAATAAAATTGCTAGGGCAGAAGTTATGTTTAATTTCTTAAGAAAGAGCCAAACAGTTTTCCAGAGTGATAGTACCCTTTTGCATTCTCACTAGCAATTAATGAGTTCTAGTTGCGACATATCTTGCTAGTCATTTAAATGACAACCATTATGGTAGTTTTGAATTTGTATTTCATTCTGGTTTCAATTTGTGTTTTCCTGATGACTATGCCGTTTAGCAGATTGATAGGGTTATTAACCCTTTAAAATAAATTTTAACTTCCCAACTCATTTTTATTTAAGCTAGTACTAATTTAAATCTCCCCTTATATGCGCCATTGTTTGAAATAAAATGTGTGATATTAAATTTACTTTAATAACATTAGATATTATGTATGATCTTCACCTATTAAGATAATTTTAATTTTGTCATTGTATTAGTTACAAATATGTATTATAGATCTCTGGCTGATTTAACAAAAAATACCTGAAATACCTGGCTTTATATCTGCACCACTACTTCATATTGAGGGACAAAACTATGAGTAGAATCCTGTACTTCCTCATTAGAAGAAGCATTTTAAATTAATATTGACTCTTGAGGTGATTGTATAACCTGCTTGTAAAACTACTGAATTTTTTTCATCAACCCATATTACTATATCTCATTGATTAAATGCTCACGAAGAATTTGACAAATGACTTAGCAGTGTCATAATCTGCTAAACTATGAGAATATGCTGTTCTAATATCCTAAAAATGCTATAAAGGTGGAGATTATTTCAGATAGTAGCTCCTAATTATTGCAAAGCCATGATATAACAAAAAGATCACTAGACTTATAATCGTTAAAAATTTCGTTTTCCAGCTGGATTACCAGAAGAAGTCACTACATTTATCTGAATTCTATATTTCACATCTGTTAAATAGTGTCTATTTTGTCTACATCATAGTGTTGTGATTATCACACTCGATATTGTATGTAAAGTGTTTTGTGACTAAAAAATAATACATATATAAGATATTAAATGCTTTTATGTTGATGTCACTAGTTTATAGCATAGTGTTTGCACATAGTAGGTGCTCTAACAGAAGTAGCTTTTGTTAAATGATGGCTGGATGAACAATATCTCCAAGCAATTTTGTTAATAAACAGTTATAGAAATTGTTAAATATCATATCAATATTAATACTAAAATTCCTGCCCCTCTTTAATAAAAGTCACATTTGTTCATTTATAGTCTTTTGGAAACCCTCATATTCTCTGTGGCTGCTTGTGATAAATGTCAACAAGTTTGAGATCACTCAACCAGGTACTTGAAGAGACCCTACCAACAAGTCATTTATGGTAGAATTCCATTTTTACAAATATCATGGGCTTGCCTTTCTACTCTTTATTATTGAACTCACCTTTAATTTGAAGACCATTTTTAAAATAAGAAATATTTAAGCAAAAATTTCTACTTTTCTTGATCTTGAGTACATGCTCATTGCTATTTGCTACCTTTCCCAATATCATTAGGTGGTAGTTTAATTTCTTTGTTTGTTTTTTACTGCTCTGAGCATTTTTAAAGTGCTTGACTGATTTATTTTAATCCTGCTGTTACATATTTTCCCCAAGTCTAAGGCCTTATCTTATTTCCTCTCACAGTAGCATTTGACACAGTGGACCATGCCCTTTTCCTTGAAACTCTTGATCATCGCTGTATGCGCTCCCCATTGCCTGATTCTCCTCCCACTTCACTGTCTGTTCCTTCTAAGTCTCCTTAACTGCTTCTTTTTCATCTTCTTCCATGAGACTATCTGAAGATTTACTACCAGAAATCTTGCAGAACAGGAGGGAGTGAGATGATATAGTCAAAGCAGTAAAATAAAAAAATCTGTCATATAATGATAAAATGGTCAATTCAACAGCAAGTTATAGCAATTACAAATATACACCTACCCAACATCAGAGTACCTAAATATATAAAGCAAATACTAAAAGTTACAAAGGGAGATTGACAAAAATACAATAATAGTAGGATACTTCAGTGCTGTACTTTTAATAATAGATAGAACATCCTGATACAAAATCAATATATAAACAACTAACTTGAACAACACTATGGACTAAGTGGACCTAACAGACATACACAGATCTTTCCATCCAACAGTAGAAGAATATACATTTTTTTCAAGTACATGTGGAATCACAAAACAGGTCTGATGAATTTAAAAAGATTAAAATTACCCCAATTATCTTTTTCAGCCACAATAGAATAAAACTAAAAACAATAACAGTAAAAAAAATGAGAAAATTCACAAATACATGGAAACTAAACACACTCTTGAACAAATATTGGATAAAAGAGAAAACATAGTGGGAATGTAAAAAGTATCTCAAGATAAATGAGAATACAACCTATTAAAACTTATGGATGCACAAAGGCAGTACTAAGAAAAAAGTTTATAATGGCAAAACCCTAATTTTAAAACGTAGAAAAGAGTATTTTTTTTTGAAAAGATAAACATTGACAAACCCCTAAGTATGCTAACTAATAAAAAAGAAGATTCAAATAGTTAGAATAAAATAAAGAAGAAATTATAAGAGATGACTCATAAATAAAAGAATTATAAGTGGCTGTTAAGAAAAATTATACTCAAACAAATTAAATAACCTCGAAGAAATGGATACATCTTTTAAAAAAACATACAATCTACCGAAACTGAATCAAGAATAAATGGAAAACTTAAACAGATCAATAATTAATAAGGCGATTGGATCAGTAGTCAGAAACCTTCCAAGAAATAGAAGTCTGGGATCAGATAGCTTCATTGGTGAATTCCACCAAATATTCAAAGAATAATTCATGCTCATTCATTTCAAACTCTTCCAAAAAAGTGGTAGAGGGGAAATACTTCCAAACATATTTTATGAGGCCGGCATTATTCTAATACAAAAGCCAGAAAAAGATAACACAAGCAAAGAAAACATAGGCCAGTATTCCTGAATATAAAAGCAAAAATTCTCCACAAAATACTAGCAAACTGAATCCAATAACACATTAGAAAGATAATGCAGTTTGCATATGTTGAATGATTCTTGCATCCCAGGGATAAATTTCACATGAATCAAGTGAGATTTAGCCCTGGGATTAAAAAATGGTTCAACATATGCAAATTAATTGATGTAATACATCATGTTAATATAGCAAAAGAAAGCACATAATTTCAATTAATGCAGAGAAAGCATTTGACAAAATTCAGCATTTGTTAATGATACAAACTCTTAACAAAATATGCATAAAAGAAACCTACATGAAACTAATAAAGGCCATATAAGAAAAGCAGAGAGCTATGTAACATCAAAATCAATGGAGTAAAACTGAGAGCTTTTTTTTAAGATTAGAAACAAAACGAAGATGTCCACTCTTACCACTTCATTCAAAGTACTGGAAGTTATAGCCAGAGTAATTGGACAAGAGAAAGAAATAAAAGTCATTTAATAAAAAAGAAAGTAAAACAGTATATGCTTGCAGATGACATGAGTGTATATGTAGAAAACCCTACAGACTCAAGAAGATACTATGAGAACTAATAAGTGAAGTCAGTAAAGTTGTGGGATACAAAATCAATATAGAAAAATCAGTAGTGATTTTATATACAAACACATTGAGCTACCCAAAAACGAAATCAATAAAATAATTCCATTTATAATAGTAACAAAAAGAATAAAATAATATACAAAATAAACTAAAGAAGTTAGAAAAGTGTACAATGATAATTGTAAAACATTGATGAGGGAAATTAAAGAAAACACAGATAAATGAAAAAACATCCAGTGTTCATGGATTGGCAAAACTAATACTGTCAAAATGTCCATCCTATACAAACTGATCTTCAGATTTAATGCAATCCCTTATCCAAATCCCAGTGGCATTCTTTACAGGAACAGGAAAAGAAATTCTAAATTTTTATAGAACCACGAAATACCTCTAATAGCCAACTCAGTCCTGAGAAAGAAAAAGCTGAAGGCATCATACTTACTGATTTCAAAATGTGTAACCAAAACTACACTAATAGAAATAGAATGGTACTGGCATAAAAACAGACATATAGATGAATGAAATAGAATAGAGAGCCCAGAAGTAAATGCACACATCTGTAGCCACCTGATCTTTGATAATGGTGCTGAGAACACACAATGAGGGGAAAGGATAGTCTTCAATAAATGGTATTATGAAAACTAGATAGCCACATGCAGGGAAATAAAATCATACTACTATCTCATAGTATCTACAAAAACCAACTCAAAATGAATAAGAGACTTAAACATAAAACGCAAAACTTAAAAACTACTAGAAAAATACAGAGGGAAAAAGGTTCTTGACATTGTTGTTGGACAATTATATTTTGGATGACACCAGAGTCACAGACAGAAGGAATGAAATAGACAAATGGGATTGCATCAAACTAAACTTCTGCACAAAGTAAATAATCTACAGAGTAAAAGGCAACCTATGGAATGAAGAAAGTATTTGCAAACCATATACTTTATAAAGGGTTAATATTCAAAATACACAAGAAACTCAGTGGCAAAAAAGCAAATAACACATTTTTTAAAATGAGCAGAGGGTGTGAACATTTCTTAAAAGAAGTCATACAAATGTTCAACAGTGTTGGAAAAGGTGCTCAACATCACTAATCATCAGGAAAGCGCAAGTCAAAGCCACACTGAAATATCACTTCAAACCTGTTACAATGATTTTATCAAAATGATGAAAAATAACAAGTGTTGGCAAGGATGTGGAGAAGACCCTTGACCACTGTTGATATGAACATAGATTAGTTCAACCATTATGAAAAACACTATGGAAGTTGCTCAAAAATTTAAAAATAGAACTACCTTATGATCCAGGTACCTTAGCTCTAAGTATAGTTTCAAAAAATATAAAATTATTATCTGGACTAGCTTGTTCCACCCTCATGTTCATTAAAGCATTATTCACATTGACCAAGATAAAGAAACAACCTAAATGTCCTTCAATCAATGAATGGACTACATTTTATATGTACTACTATATACACACATATATACTGCATATATACATATACACTACATTTATATATATGTAGTTAGAATGTGTGCATGTGTGTATATATACACACACTATGTAGTTAGAATATATACATGCTATATATGTAATTATATGTACACACACTTTACATGTAGTTAGAATATGTATGCAAACACACGTTTAAACTACATGTATAAATGTATATAGGTATATATGTGTATTACACATATATGTATATATGTATATATAAATGCAGTGTATATGTATATATGTAGTATATATGTGTATATATAGTATATATAAAATGTCCATTCATCTATTGATAGACATTTAGGTTGTTTCTATATCTTGCCTACTGTGAATAATGCTTTAATGAACTTGAGAGTGGAACCAGCTATTCCAGATAATAATTTTATATGTTTTAGAGCTATACCTAGAGCTAAGGTTGCTCTGACAATGTGCATGTGTGTGTGTGTGTGTATTCTAACTGCACATACACACAATCCATGCAATAGGTTAACATTCCACTGTAAAAAAAAAAAAGAAACCTTGTCATTTGTGACAAGGTGGATGAATCTGAAGGACATGATGTTAAGTGGAATAAGCCAGACACAGAAAGACAAATACTGTTATCATGTCACTTAGATCTGGAATCTAAAATAGTCAAACTCATAGAAACAGAGAGTAGAATGGTGGTTGCTAGAGACTAGGAGGGGGAAAAATTAGAAATGTGGGCCAAAGGGTATAGACTTTCAAATATACAGTAAGAATAAGTTCAGGAGAGCTAACATGAATGTTGAAATCTCCTAGGATAGTATCATGTTTTCACCACAGACATAGAGGAGAAAATGGTAACTCTGTGAGAAGATGGACATGTTAATTAGCTTGTATAAACCAAAAATAAAATTCTGAGCCTCTTAACCAACTGATGGACCCTCCTTCTTGGCCAAAGGGACCCCAAAGAAACCTGTTCAGGCCACGATGGGAAGGGGGGCATGTGACATGCCTTAGTATATACCCTTCCCTTTGGAATTTAGGCATAACTGACCAGCTTTAACATTAAATAGAGATCTTAAAACTGACAAAACACTTTTTGTAGTGATAAAATACCAAATTCTAACCTTATGCTGATGATGCATCACATGTCAGATAGGAGGCCCTGCAGAGGGTCAAAGTATTTTACCCCAAAATGTATTTCTTTGACATATTTTGAAACGGCCCTGCGAAGCTATCTCTTGTCGGGGAAATTTGCATTCTGTAGACAATCTTCTTCTCTTAAAAATCTTTTCTGGAGAGTCTGACACCTGTTAAGGTCCAGTAAGAGACATTTACCATCTCTTCTTTCTGAAGCCTGTTGGTGGCTTCATCTACATAAAAAGACAGTTGACTTCCTTTCCTTATTTAACTCAATTATTTCTTTATGCTGAGTTCAGCTCTTCAGGCAAAGCTTAATTCTTTCAACCATTTGTCAATCAGGAAATTTCTGACTTCACCTATGACCTGCAAGTATTTAGTTTGAGATGTCTGCCCTTCTGGGGCTAATAATGTATACCGTACATGTATTGATTTATGCCTTTGCCTGTAACTTCTGTCTCCCTAAAAGGTATAAAGTCAAGCTGTAACCCAACCACCTTGGGCACATGTTCTCAGGACCTCCTGAGGTGCTCACAGACCATAGTTCTCATATTTGGCTCAGAATAAACCTCTGCAAATGTTTTACAGACTTTGGGTTTTTTGGTCAATGCTTGATTGTGCTGATTATTTCGCAGAGTATATGTATGTGAAAACATCAAGTTGTACACCTTAAATATATATAATTTTTGAAATTTGTCAATTATGCCTCAGTAAATGTGAGGAACAAAAGAGGTTATAGTGTGATGAATTTAATAAACTTCTTTTATAACATATATTTAAGTAACAAGTTTTGGTGTGTAAAATGTTGCTATTTTTACTGAATATTCATGAGAATTTTTCAATTAAAAGATTTACATATGTAATTCGAACAGAAAAATAGAATTTTAACTTTTTTTAGTTTTGATAAAAATGCTCTAAAATAGAAATTGTGACTTTAAATTTTAATCTTGATTTTTTTTCCAGAATATGACTTGAAGTTTTTTTTCTTTGTTTTTTTGTTTTTGAGATGGAGTCTGGCTCTGTTGCCCAGGCTGGACTGCAGTGGCACGATCTCAGATCACTGCAAGCTCCGCCTTCTGGATTCATGCCATTCTCCTGCCTCAGCCTCCTGAGTAGCTGGGACTACAGGCGCCCGCCACCTCGCCTGGCTAATTTTTTTGTATTTTTAGTAGAGACGGCGTTTCACCGTGTTAGCCAGGATGGTCTTGATCTCCTGACCTTGTGATCCGTCTGCCTTGGCTTCCCAAAGTGCTGGGATTACAGGCGTGAGCCACCGCACCCAGCGACTTGAAATATTTTAAAGAAGAAGATCTTGTAGCATAGTTCGAAGTGGGGTAGCATGATGTCTCCAGCTTTGTTCTTTTTGCTTAAGATTGTCTTAGCTATATGGGCTCTTTTTGGTTCCATGTGAATTTTAACATAGTTTTTTCTAATTCTGTGAAGAATGTCAATTGTAGTTTAATGGGACTAGTATTGAATCTATAAATTACTTTGGACAGTATGGTCATTTTCACGACATTAATTCTTCCTATGCATTAGCATGGAATGTTTTCCCATTTTTTTTGTGTCCTCTCTGATTTCCTTGAGCAGGGATTTGTAGTTCTCCTTGAAGAGATCCTTCACATCCCTTGTGAGCTGTGTTCCTAGGTATTTCCATCTCTTTGCAGCAATTGTGAATGGGAGTTCAGTCATGATTTAGCTCTCTGCATGCCTGTTGTTGGTGTATTGGAAAGCTAGCAATTTTTGCACATTGATTTTGTATCCTAAGACTTTGCTGAAGTTGCTTACCGGCTTAAGCTTTGGGGCTGAGACAGTGGGGTTTTCGAGATATAGGGACCTGTCATCTGCAAAGATAGTTTGACTTCCTCTCTTCCTAGTTGAATGCCCTTTATTTCTTTGTCTTGTCTGATTGCCCTGGCCAGAACTTCCAATAATATGTTGAATAAGACTGGTGAGAGAGGGCATCCTTGTCTTGTACTGGTTTTTAAGGGTAATGCTTCCAGCTTTTGCCCATTCAATATGATATTGGCTGTCGTCTATGGCTCTCATTATTTTGAGGTTTATTTCTTCAGTACCTAGTTTATTGAGAATTTTTAAGATGAAGCGATGCTGAATTTTATCAGAGGCCTTTTCTCCATTTTTGAGATAATCATGGTTTCTGTCTTTAGTTCTGTTTGTGTGATGAATTATAATTATTGATTTGTGTATGTTGAGCCCAGGGATGAAGCCAACTTGATTGTGGTGAATAAGCTTTTTGATGTGCTGCTGGATTCGGGTTGCCAGTATTTTATTGAGGATTTTTGCATTGATGTTCATTAGGGATATTGGCCTGAAGTTTTGTTGTTGTTGTTGTATCTCAGCCAGGTTTTGGTATCACGATGATGCTGGTCTCACAAAATGAGTTAGGGAGTAGTTCCTCCTTTTCAATTGTTTGGAATAGTTACACTAGAAATGGTACCAGCTCCTAACACCAGTTAGAATGGTGATTATTAAAATGTCAAGAAATAACAGATCCCAGCAATGCTGAGGAGAAAAAGGAATGCTTTTACACTGTTGTTGGGAATGTAAATTAGTTCAACCATTGTGGAAGACAGTGCGGTGATTCTTCAAAGATCAAGAAGCCGAGGTATCATTTGATCCAGCAACCCCATTACTAGGTATATACCCAAAGGAATATAAATCATTCTATTATAAAGATATGTTTCACATATATTCATTGCAGTACCATTTGCAATAGCAAAGACATGGAATCAACCCAAATGCTCATCAATGATAGACTGGATAAAGAAAATGTGGTACATACACACCATGGAATATATATGCAGCTATAAAAAGGAATGAGATCAAGTCCTTTGCAGGAACACAGATGGAGCTGGAGGCCATTATCCTTAGCAGACTAACACAGGAACAGAAAACTAAGCACCGCATGTTCTCACTTATAAATGGGAGCTGAATGATGAGAACACATGGACACAGGGAGGGGAACAACACACACTGGGGCTTGTTGGAGGCAGTGTGGGGAGGGAGAGCATCAGGAAGAATATCTAATGGATGCTGGGCTTGATACCTAGGTGATAGGTTGATCTGTGCAGCAAACCACCATGGCACATGTCTACCTATGTAACAAATCTGTACATCCTGCACACGTATTTTGGAACTTGAAATAAAATTTGATGAAAAAAAAGTAATCTCACTTCCATAAGATAATGAAAATATATGAGTAGGGCAGTATTTAGGTGAACTATTTGTAAGATACCTCATAATATCACATTATGGCTAACGTGAATTTTTGTTGTTTGGACAGTGTAGCCTGGACAGACTTTCTCTTTGTTTTTTATTAAAAATGAAGCATCTACAGAAAGCCAAGAAAAACAGAAGAAAATCTTAACAATTTTAAAGCAGCTTTATTTAAAAATTGATCATGTATGAATAAATTACCATTTTAAATGTGAATTCCCTTTCTAATGGGAGTTTTAATATAAATGTTCAAAAATAGTTAATCATTATTAGAAGTCATTTTAATATTCTATTCTTACAATGTTTCTAGTATTTACTAAAATAAACTGCTTTAACATCATTTATTTTTCTGTAGAATTAGTATATCAGAATTGCTATTTGTACTCATAAACTTGTCATGAAATAACTCACAAAAAATGTTTATAATCTGAAGATAGTGACATACCAAAATGATTTTACACTTTTATATATTTAAAAATCATAACTATGCACAATTTCTATTGAATGGTCATTAATGGATGTACATGTGTAGAGGGATATTAAGAATTCTGAGTGTACATGGAGAAAAATTCTCTTTCAGTCATTTTTCCTGAATCTAATTTCTGGCAAAATCATCATTAAACTGTGTTTTTTTTTTTGTTGTTTTTTTTTTTGCCAAAAATGTGATTTGATTTTTTTTTAAAGTAAGAGGAATGGGGTGTGGTTGGGTGCGGATATAGATATTTGGACAACACAAATCTTAAAGATGAGCAAAGACCTTGAAATCATGCCATCCTTTTTTCTTGCTCTTTATTTCTCCCTAACCAACAGAGACATTCCAAAATTCCTTTTATAGTAAACTTGTTTTAAACTTATCTACACGGTAATTAACCCTTTGTTGTTAGCTATCAGAACAATGGGTATTCCTTCACAATGAAATTTTGAAAATAATTACCAGGTCTTGGCATGGTCTTTCAAAGAGAAATTTAAGTTTCTTTTGCAGAATTGCAAAGGAATTGTCTAAATTGTGTAGTATTTTTTTTTTTTTTTGCTTTCCTCGGTGGTTGGACATTAATTCAAACTTTGGCATTTTATGTGTTTGCCAAGGAACCTTACTTAATGGATTTGTCTATGAATAGCCTCTGGAATAGGCTTGGCTTTCTGTAGATGCTTGGGACTTTCAGAAAATGGGTAACCAGAAAAATGGCTTGCTGCACTTCATGAATAAATAGTGTCCCACTGTAAGGTAAATTTGTCTTCATCCTCACTCCCTTATATACATGACTTAAGTAAGGGGAAAGCCTGGGAAACCATTTCCCAGATTCCCTTACCAGGAGTGTTTCAGGTTAGATTCTGCTAATGGGAAGCAGTAGGACTCAATTTGGAAATTGAAAGAGAAGAAGCTGTTCTCTGGCAGCTCCTATAAAGGAGGCTACAGTGGGCACTTTTTTCTTTTTTTTTGAGATGTAGTCTGATTCTGTCGCCCAGGCTGGAGTGCAGTGGCATGATCTCGGCTCACTGCATCACTGCAAGCTCCGCCTCCCGGGTTCAGGCCATTCTCCTGCCTCAGCCTCCAGAGTAGTTAGGACTACAGGCGCCCGCGACCACGCCTGGCTAATTTTTTGATTTTTTTTTTTAGTAGAGATGGGGTTTCACTGTGTTAGCCAGGATGGTCTCAATCTGCTGACCTCGTGATCACCCGCCTCGGCCTCCCAAAGTGCAGAGATTACAAGCCTGAGCCACCGCACCTGGCCGGCACTTCTTAATTTCCTGAATTCTATCAGCAGTTTCAGTGACTTTTGCTCCTTCAGCCCTTCTCATGGTTGTATGACCCACTAATTCCCTATATTAAACCCGTTTCAACTTGAGGCCTATAAGTTTTATTTTTTCTTAATAAAATCCTGAATGGCAACTCCAAAACCATTAAATCTCAGAATTATCTCAACAAATGCAATGAGAATATGGTTAAAAAGTTTTAGCAGACTGTGTGATAAGAAGATTGAATACACATAGGTTCTGTCACCATTGTCTTTGTTGTGTTTCCCTAGAAGTACACTTGGAGATTAAAATCGATAAAAAGATAATTCCAGGAAGCACTAATAGGACAAGCAGAAAGTAATGTAGGGAAGGGAAAGAAGCTAATACTGGGAAAAAAGCATGTTATTGTGGTGGGGTATTGGCTGTTGTAGTTTGTTATTTTATTTGTTACTAGTATACTCCTAACTGATGTCATGGACCACTGTGAACAAAGGTATGTTTTTTGGAATTAAAGTAATTAACCTAGTTTGCCTGTAATAGGGAAGGAAGAGATGTTGGAAAGCACTGAATTCCAGGGAGATGGTGTTGACTTGCCATTTTTCAGAACATTTCTGAGACAAGCAAAGTGAAGCCCATTAGATTGATTACACTCAACTAAAGAAAGAGAATTTAGAATTTGAAACTTTGCAGATATTTATTACCACTTGCCAAATGTAATATCAAGACAGCTGGCAAGTTCAAGTGGATGAGCATAGCAATAGAAATGGCTTGGTCCTCTTGTAAAGACCTAAAAGAGGAATGGCTATAGAAAGATACAGATGTTTTATGATAGCTGCAAAGTATGCTCAATAATCGAAAAAGAACATGTTTAGTATAATTTTCTCAGATCCAAGTGGATCTGTATAAAGACCTAAATAGTAAAGTTTTCTGTATCAGGATAGTTTGGTGCCATTATTATTATTGACTGCTATCTTTTTTTCTTGTTTTTGTTTTTTTACTCTTCTTTTGTATAAAATCATCCTTAATGTCTGTGTTTTTGGCATGTTGGCTGGCTGGCATATTTAGCTAATCCAGTATATTCCTTACTGGGGAAAAGTGTTAATTTTTCAAAGACTTTTTTCCTATTTACTGTTCCTATTTACTTCTTTTTTTAACTAGTGGCAGTTGATTCTAATAAATGCAAGCAAATCATACTGTAAAAGAGACAAATTTGATATCACATATGTACAAATTAAACACAAAATACAATAGCCCAAGAATCCCCAAAAAGATATGTGACTTGCACAGAAACAAGAAGCACAACCTTGTGCTAGTTATGAACTACTTTTGGATTCCTTGTGTTGACATAGAGCAGAGCCGTGGGGACATGGATCTTGGAGGAGCTGACGACTTTGGAATAGTAGCAAGGAAGAAGCATATACTTATTTCTTGATAAAATTCAGAAGGCTTTTTTCTGACTTTTGATGACAGTTTGATTATTGCAGTCTACAATGAAGATTCATGAAATTGAATTGTCAAAGATTTCAAGAATAAAACAACCTATACTGTTGAATATTTGATCAGGTTTTAAATATTTGGGATTTGAAAGGCAAAATTGTAAATTTGCATATGCTATCACTAAAGGTTGGTATTTTATTTAATAAAATTTGTCAAGAGACTAACTTTTCAAAATTCATTCTTCTGTTTTAAGAGAGTAAGTGAAAGGAGTAGAAATAGAGCCTGTTGATGTCCACAAACTTATATTAAGAATTTATACATATCTTGTTAAGCTTCTCAACAATGCTATAAATTGTGGTTTTTGTCCAAGCTTTACAAAAGAGGGTCAGGAGGCTAAGATAATTTCTTTAGAAACTTGATTAAGATCGTGAAAATAAATGTGATAGAACTAGGATTCAAATCCAGGTTTATATTACTGATTGTTTCATCCAAAAATGTTTATTTACTATGTGCCAAATGTTAAGTTAAATATTGTATTAGTTTGCAGTGTATCCATAGAAAAGTGCCACAGACAGTATAGCTTGAAAAACAGAAATATATTTTCCCACAATTCTGGAGAATAGAGGTGTCAGATCAAGATGCCAGCTGGGTTAGTTTCTTCTGAGGCTTTCAGAAGATGGTTAAGCCAAATTGTTTATTCTTAAACAGCATGAACTAACTTGTCCTCAAAGAACTTCATCAACTTGAACATTTTCAAAGAGCTCTATAAGGCAGCTCATCATGGCAGTTTTTCTTTTTACTAAAATATCTTATCTGAAAGATGGCAAAATAGACCTGGACCTTCACAAGTCCATGGTTGCTTATATTCATATCACAGTTCGCTTGGGTAAGTGGTAACAACAGAATAAAAAGCAGATTGCCTCCATACCTGGTTGGGTAAGATAGCTTCATTTTTGGAAAATCAGTTGAATCATGAAAATCTTCCCAATGGTATAATTTGTTCTGGAGTTCTTTCAATAGTTAAGAAGGGAAATAGTAATCATCATGAACAGTCTTTATTTATTTATTTATTTATTTATTTATTTTACAAATACTCTTTCATATGGCATTCTCCAGCCATCATTCTATGGTGAGGTGACTGACTGTACTTCATGTAGGTCATCTCCTTGCCATGTCTTCCCATGGTGTTCCCTCTGTGTATGCACATCTGTGTGCTAATCTCCTTTTCTTTTAAGGACATCAGTTATATTGGATTAGAGTACACCCTAATGATGTGATTTTAACTTAATTACCTTTTTAAAGACTATCTCCAAATGTAGTCACTTTGTGAGATATGTCAACCTATGAATACAGGCACAAAGCTCAGCCCGTAAATGATGTTATGGACCCAGTGTCTAACAAAGGCCAAACACTGTCCCTGACTTAAGAGAATTTACAGTTTAGTAAGGGAGATTAGCATTAAGCAAAAAATAACATATATATATATGTACACTGCTATAGTAATAAGAACTCCAAAGGGGAATTAAAGGATGTTACAAGAGTTTGAACACATCCATAGGGATAGCAAAGACTTTCTTGAGGAAATAGTGACCCAGTTAACTCTGACAATGAAAAGGGCAGTGAAGTCTGGTTCAGGCAGATAATCTACTCGTGCAGGGAAAGCTCCTATGTGGAGGGAGCTTAGGGAGTTTAAGGTTAGAAGAGAGAGTAGTCTTGTCAGCTTTTGGTTAGAAATTTGATCTTTATCCCAAGAGTAATTAGAAGCAATTGAAAGTTTCAGAGTTGATTTGTATTTTGAAAAGAGTACTCTTTCTGCTTATAAAATACTCAGTTGATTAACCACATTTTTAAATTGACTTTTCAACTCACGGTTGTTCTATCACGCACACAAATTTAAAAGTTAGCTTAACTTTTTAGCACTCTCATTACTTACTATTTTCTAGCTTTAAGTTAGCAAGAAATGAAAAAAAATTTTAAAATTTTACTTCAACCTTTGAAAGGGAGATTCCATTTTTTAGAAAATTGGAAAATAAGACAAAAGACTGAAAACTTTGATGTTAATCAGGGTCTGCCTTAGAGTAAAATCTTTCTTTAGTATTTCCTGTCTGTCTCCACAAAGTTGTCAGATATTTGGACCTATTCTTTATACGGTGAACATTACTAACTGCCTTTAGTCCCAGTAGGAACTATGTGCTTGCACTGAAGAAGAAGAAAAAAATATCTGAAAGGCTAATGACAAATATAGTGAGGTATATATATAGAGATAAGTTGGTGATTAAAATATTAAATACTTCCAAATGGTGCAATTTGAGATTCTGGGTATAAAATTGAGTATGAATGATTAAAATAGTGAAGTAGTTTCCATTTACTTCTGAAAAAAAGAAGCTGTTTGTTCAGTTTCTTTTTTTAATTTTAAAAATGTATGACTATTTTTATTATAAAATATTCAGTCTTATAATTAACATTGAATGTATTTTTTCAAAATAAAATTTTTCTTCACCTTCAAAAAAGACTTCTATTATATTAAAATGATGTAGAAACCAGTTAGCCTTAAGTTTAAATGGAGACCAATATATTAATTTTCAAGTTACAGAATTCCTACCAATGGGGATATAAACAGCTATCTAATACCCTGTGAGAAATAGAACGATACAGTAAATATCAGCAGTAACAAACTTATGAACTACTTTCAAGCTTTATCATCAAATTCTTCTTGTTTCATAGGAGTACAAAGAAATATGTTAGAGTATGATATTAATAGAACATTAATTGGTAAAAGTAACTGTGTATTTTGTAGATCTGTACAATGAAAAATGAATGACTTAATGTAGACAGGTGAATAGTTTTAGGAAATGATTAGACTTTCAATGAAACACAACTTTGTATAGATAGCATAAGGCTAGTTAAAATATGAGAAATCAAATGCTTTTCTGAGGCTTGCCAAATGAGTAGAAGTGAGGTAACTCCAGAGTCTGACTCAAATTAAAATCTCTGTTTCCAGACTCAGTCTGAATGCTTCCTTTTTCCTTTATTGCTCAGAGTAGATTTTATAAGTATTGCCTGGAAGAATAAGCTATATTATATATTAAAATATATGCTATTATTTCTTTAAAAATTCAAATAAACATACTTAGTTGCCATCATTACTCGTGTTTATGTTCAAGGGTAGATAAAAGAGGAGTAGGGAAAGTAGTACTCACTTGAGCTGATAAATAGCTCTAGGAAAATTTTAAAATACATGTTTAAATTTATGTGTAAGTTTTATTAATTTTTATTTGACATTTAAATTTAAAATATTTTACCATTCACACATGTTTCGGCTATAAAATAAATAACAGTTAAGGATTTAAAAATTTTTATACTCTGAACTGTAGAAATATTAGTCCTTTGAAAGATCTCTTCATTTCCAAAATATTTCTATTGCAAGTGTCAGAAATGGTAACTATATAACAATTGAGAACATAGGAAATTATTTATTCATATATGAATTCCCACTCATAAATTCTGGCTGCCTTCACTTGAAGGCTTTCACCAAAATGCTATCAATTTTCATCTCTCCTTCATTCCCACGATATCTTGCAGAAACAAAAGGAGGAAGAAAAAATAATCTAAAGATTAAATGGCTGTCCCACAAATTCACAGCCAAAATTAAAACAAGAACATTTTTGGCCTACTTAATATACTTACTTTCCCCAAAAAGAATCTCATAAAAATTGGTACCAATTATTGTTACACATAAAAATGCAGACCTAATTTCCTTTACATTTGCTGGCACATACCTGGTCTTGTAAGAAAGTGAAAATAAATAGTATGCTTACACTGTGTATACTGTGTGGAGCCCCCTCCACACAGAAGCTTTCCCTGCACATGTAGCTCTTTGTACAGCCTAATGTGCTACCACCACTTTACTAATAATATTTTTGTTGCAATGTAATTTTAAATTTTAATATTTAACTTTCAATAAGATTGAAATAATATCCTAGAGTTCTGTGGAAGAAGAGAACAAATTAATCAGCACAGCAATTATTATATATATTTAAAGCAAGTTACCAGTGACACACGCAGTCATCTGTCTAATGTGTGTTCTAAGGGGGTGTTTTTATTTATTCCATTTTATTTGTCCTATATAATATGTATACTGTTAAGTAAAAGAATATAAGAAACACATGAATAAATTTAGACCTTTCTTTTAAGAGTGATTTAAATGTTTCTCTTAGAAGAGTAGTATTTACTTCTTTAGGCAACTAATGACTAATAGTTTTACTTTCTCCAGGTAACTAGTGAAAGTGTTTAAATATCTAAAGTTAGAACCACAAGACAGTAAATTATTTAAGTTGTAAAACAATACTATAATTGACATATTATACCAAAATCAATTACAATCTCCCATAGGACCAGAAACCATGAAAAATCATATATTTCAACAATGGGAACATTTTTAAACTGAAGAAAATAATTATATTTTAATGAAAATACACCTAGCTCAAAACCTTTCCCTAGTAACAATTTAGTATGTGTACTGAACTGTTCATCTTAAGATAATGGTAAGAAATTTTTATATACTGTGTTTCAGTCACAAAAAGGAAATGCATAAATTCACACAATTTGTTTTTCTACTAAAACTTTTAGTTCCAAAATGGAAAAATAGCTAATTTCCCAAAAATCTGTTATAAATACTATTTGATAATTATTTAAAACTAGAATTTTTAACTCTATATTTACCTTCACTAGGATATTCTATGCTTTCTAGGTCATTGCTTATGAGTCTCATGTTTTAATAAGACACAATTGTGTAAGTTAAAAGATTATCTTTGTATCTTGGAAAGATAATGGTATCTAAATTTGGAAAGATATATTTTAACTGAAAAATGTGCTCAATCAGAATTAACAAACTATATGAAATCCAGGTCTACAATTTACTAACTCTGTAATAAAGTTTTTAATTTCTTTGGGTTCCAAATTTCTCACCTATAAAATGGCAATGATAAAAAGCAACACTGTAAGGCTACTGTGAAAATTATGAGAGACTTACAAAGTATAATGCTTAATGTTTGATTTATTGTAGTTATTATTTTCATTTTTAACAGTATGTATATATATGTAATATTGGATTTTATTTTATTTGATTAAAACATATTATGTAGAAAAATTAACTTCCTATGCCATATATAACACAAATGTATTAAGAAACAATTGTGCTAAATTAAGTGAAGTTAAAAAGCATATGATTCTTCATAACAAAACTATATGTAATCATTTCAAGAACAGTCAAAACATATGCTAGGCAGTAGAGTGCTGAAAAATGGTATCATCTCTTTGAGAAGTGAGGTACTTTTTTGCTTCTTAAAACATAAAGATGGATTTAGGAGTTACATAATATATCCTTTTCTATATGGGTAGGTATAGACCAGCAAAAGTGAATCAATGTATTGAGGCAATTACATGTACAGTGAAAAAAGTGAAGCTAATTTAGTAAGGTCTTCTCTCATCTAGATATTTTAGCTCAAATGCCTCAGGAATGAATTATCTCGTATACGCAAATCACTTATTCTCTTGTATTTACTAATATAGTTTTTGCTTATTGTTTATTATGACTCTTGAATTTCTATTGAGATAATAGATAATACACATGCCTTAATCTATATTTCAAAGAAAAATTTAAAATATTTTAAATTCCGCGTTGTTTTTGTAGTTTCTTAATCAAGCATTTTGCCTATTCCTCAAAGAAAATGGTAATTTAAAAAAACACTTATAATTTCCAGTTTCTATTTTTCACTTTCCCCCTTGCTTGTTTCAAGCTGACTCTGAGCAAATCTGTGAAGCAACAGATTTGTATTTTCTTCCCAGTTTCCTTATCTGTAGATGACAGTTTCTATCCCTGGGCAGTGCTGGGGCATGTCCTTAGAGTTGTTTTTCAGGTAGTAGTGATGGATTTACACTGATCCATCTATACTATTGGGCCTAGTTTCTTTTGTGGCCATCATCCTGCATTTGCTGGAATCCAGGCTGAAATTAGTGGTTCTGGTTTTGCCTCAGAACTGAGTAAAATTAGCTATGTTAGCTGGAGACTATACTAAACCGGCTCCAAGTAAGCCAAAAGTAGGATTGCCCTTCTCCTTTCTCCAACCTTCTCTTTCCTAAACTTTCCAAAATATCATAGATGTGCCTAAGCTCTAAGAGTTCTAGGGAAGTTGCCTTTATTTAATCCTGTCTTTTCTCTACAGGTAAGACTCTAGGAGACTAAGACTTAATAAAAATATGTCTAAGTGATGTGTGTTTTAAAAAGAAAGCCCAGGAATTATAAACTGTACACAAATAAGGGACATTGTATTTTTAACATTCTCTACTTCAGTTGTACACTATCCTACTGAAAGTGATGATATCTTCAATATTCTGCTAGAGCCATTCCTCACTTCATGTTGCCTTGTGTGCTTTGTATATTTTGCCTTTAAAACATTCATAATCCTTTCAATTGTTTAACTTTTACATTTTCAGACAACCTAGTCATCAGAGAACTCATATTTCTGAGTTCCTTGCTTAAACAATATTTAGCCAGCTGAAGGTTTCAGTTAAGAGCCTTTATATTAGCCTCAGATCGAGAGTTCCTAAGCAACAATAGAAGCATTATCAGATAATCCACTTCTCGTCTCTGACAAAAGAACATATATATTGTCTTTCCTAAAAATATAGGATTGTTGTAATATGTCAATCTCTCTATTTTGCTAATATGTTCATTAGTTCACTCTTCATATCCCAGAGGATAAAATGTCTTGATTACCTGTTTAGGAATTATATTTGCTCATTATTCCCTGAAAACGTTTTGCACTGTGTGTATTTAATGCTGTTTATACAAAAGAAAGGCTTATTTTAAAAAATATCTACTCCAACAACATACAAAGGTTACTCTTCCTCTTTCTGTTCCCTTTCTTTTCCAAGCAATTCAGACCCCAAACCGTTAGGTGATGCCAAGAAAGACAGCGAAGCATCAATGCTCTCAAAGTGGTCTCAAAACCTGAGCAGAATGAGATAGTTGTCTGTATTGGAGGGCTTAAATCTTTTGGCATAACATTCTGTATTTTCCCTGCCCCAGACATGAAGTTAACCATTTCTCTAAGGCTCCTTTTGTTGAAGGAAGGTAGTTAGAAGTAAAAATCTGAGGGGTAGATTTGCTAGTTGGTGTTGCTGTTCTCAGACCATTTTGGTGGACAAAGCTAATTTTATTTTTATATCTATCTATATGTTTGTTGAAATGCATGAGTTCATACTGATATACCCAATTCCAATCTGACATCGCATGGTTCATCCTAGTTTTCTCTCTTTCCAAATTTTTAACTCCCTTCAACTACAGTGATAATGCTGTCTACAATTATTCTTAATATATATATACTTGTTTGATCAATCCCCTCGATGTAACCAGTCTTCCATTGCCATTGCTGCACCCTTCTCTGCATAGATACCCTCTCCATCTTGCTCTGGGCTCTAACACCACAGACCTGGCTATCCTTCTCTATATGGGCACTTTCCTCACTACACTTATGCCCCAATAGCTCACACTGGGCAGCCCTCCAATACAGACAGCTATCTCATTCTGCTCAGGTTTTGAGACCACTTTGAGAGCACTGATGCTTCCCTGTCTTGCTTGGCATCACCTAACGGTTTTGGGTCTGAATTGCTTGGAAAAGAAAGGGGACAGGAAGAGGAAGAGTAACCTTTGTATGTTAAAGACTCAAGTTAATGAAAAAGATCCTACCATATGGCATTCTGTTGCACTCTTTGGGATGCGTTGCATGTCCTCTCTTACTAATATTATACAGTTTAGGCATGTTTTCTTCTTTTCTCTTGAAACATTTTTCTCTCTTGGTTGCTAAGGCCACATCCTGTTGTGATCATTTTTATTTATTATTGATTATTTTTTGTAATCCTCTTCATTGATTTCTTTTCATTTGTTTTTAAAACATAGTTCTAAATTTTATTTTAGATTCAAGGGGTACATGTGCAGGTTTGTGACATGAGTAAATCGCATGATTGCTGAGATGAATAATCCCATCCACACAGGCAGTGAGCATAGTACCCAACAGGTAGTGATATGGTTTGGCTGTGTCCCCACCCATATCTCATGTTGAATTATAGCTCCCATAATTCTCACATGTTGTGGGAGGAACCTGATGGGAGATAATTGAATCATGGGGGTGGTTTCCTTCATACTGTTCTTGTGGTTGTGAGTAAGTCTCATGAGATCTGATGGTTTTATAAGGAGTTTCCCCTTTCGCTTGGCTCTCATTTTATCTCTTGCCTGTTGCCATATAAGACGTGCCTTTTGCCTTCCACCAAGATTGTGAAGCCTCCCCAGCCATGTAGAACTGTGAGTCAATTAAACCTCTTTTTCTCTACAAATTTCCCAGTCTCAGGTATGTCTTTATCAGCAGCATGAAAGTGGACTAATACAGGTCATTTTTCAGCCCTTCCCCTTACTTTCTCTCCCTTCTAGTCATCCCCTGTGTCTATTGTTGCCATCTTTATGTTCATATATACCCAATGTTTAGTTCTCAACTTGTAGGTGAGAACGGGTAGTATTTTGTTTCCTATTTCTGTGTAATTTGCTTAGGATGATGGCTTCTAGCTGCAACATGTTGCTACAAAGGACATGATTTCATTCTTTTTATGGCTGCGTAGTATTCCATGGTGTATATGTACTATGTTTTTTATCCATTCCACCATTGATGGGCACCTAGGTTGATTATATGTCTTTTCTATTGTGAATAGTGCTGTGATGAACATACGAGAGTATGTCTCTTTTTTTTTTTTTTTTTTTTTTAAAGTGGAACAGTTTATTTCCCTTTCGGTATATACCCAGTAATGAGATTGCAAAGTCAAGTGGTAGTTCTACTTTAAGGTCTTTGAGAAATCTCCAAACTGCTTTCCACAGCGTCTTAAATAATTTATGTTCACTGTTGTACATATGCAATAGCGTATAAGCATTCCCTTTCCTCTACAGCATCGCTGGCATCTGTTATTTTTTGTCTTTTTGATAATAGCCATTCTGACTGGTGTGAGACGGTATCTTGTTGTAGTTTTGATTTACATTTTTCTGTTGATTAGTGATGTTAAGTATTTTTTCATATGTTTGATGGCAGCTTTTGGTTTCTTTTCTTGTGCTCCTCTGTTAAATAATAATGTTACTCAGAATTCTTTCTTCACGTCTCTGCTCCATGGGAGAGCTGCTTAGCAGAATTCAGCAATGATCTACATACTATTGACTTTAAAATCTAATTGTTAGGCCAGACTTATACACCTTACAGTCTGAAACAAAGAGGAGGTCCTGCTTTAGCAGCGTGGCACCACAATAACATCCTGGACCGTTGAAGACTAAGTGAGACCTTGGAAAATAAGCTACAAGTTAATCCGTGGTTCGATGATGTAACCCAAGTTATCATAAGCATACTTGTGGGTCCCAAGTCCGGGTATAAGATCAGAATACCACCAAGTTTTGGCAAGGGCTTAGTACATGGGCTTTGGTTCCAAAATTAGTGATTTGTATCCCATGAGATAGATAGTTATTACCATAGGTTATCTAGGTTTTTTTGGAGTTGAGAGAGTGGGTAGTAATCAAAGTTGAAAAACGTATGGGACCAAGATCAAGAGAACTAAAGAAAAATCTAGGGGTTTGGAATAGATGGCTGTTAGGGAGAGTGTCCAAGGAATACTAAACAGAATAGTGTTGGCATTCTGGAAGATAAAGCATCAGGATTGGGCATGTATGTGTGCCAGGGGTCAGAGAAAATAATATTTTTACCCAGTCTGGCAGCTGGAGGTCAGAATGCACTTTGTGATCACACCCATTTCTCTTTATTAATGTCTGTTTCTCTTTATTATTTGGTGAAGTTCTATTTGTTTTTCTACAAAGAAAATAAAACTAAATTTATCCAAAATAACTTTTAGAAATATTTGAGCAAAGGATAAAACTGAGCTGAAAGTAAGGAATTCCAGCAATATAACAAATACATATGCTGATTTCAACACAAATAAGAACAGAAAATAGAAAAATTTTTGTACCATAGTACCTGATACTATTCTTACTTAATCAATTTTAGATTACTTCTTTGTTCTCAGAGAAATAGCACATGATCTAGTTCTTTTTTGTTTGCTAACTTGTTTTAATAAAAGTCACTTTTGGAACTACTGAGCAATTGCAGGGAAGTAATTCTTTTAACCATGACCAGGTAATTTAACTACTTTTAAAGCAATGGCATTAATGGGACTAAATGACATATTTGAAAATAGACTGATTGAATTAACCAAAGTAGAAATTTGCAGATTATTCTGGCCCTGTCCTCATTTCATCTCCCTTTGACATAATCTCGTTGATAGGGAGTAAGGACAGGCTGAAAGGCAGGATGTGGAAGAAGTAACAAAAAGAAAAACAAAAAAAGCTGAGCTCATATCCAGCCTGGGCTGCATCTCAGCACTGATCATATTTATCAGAGATCCCAAGTGCGATGGTGACAAATGCTTTTTCCTGGCTTCTTGCCTTACGCAGGATTAATAAATAATGAGCTCAGTATTTGGGAAATAATTATTTCATTATTATATCTTCCTAAAACAATGACTTTGGCTCCTAGCCGTTATTGATTTATATTTAAAACACACACTACAACCTATATCTAAAAATTTCAGATTGGAGACAGCAGAACATAGCCCACATGCATAATGTATGTGTATGTACATAAATAAATTGTTGTAACACTAATGAATGATAATCACTTTCTAATGCCAGCTTAAAATTTTATTCTTTAAAACATTTATTTTGATTTTATGGTTAGATTTGAAAAAGGTACCTTGAAGAATGATAATTGCAGATAATTCTGTTGGAAGTTAAATCTTCTGGCTTCTCATATCTAATCCCAGAAAACATCCTTGGTAGAGGGGAGGAAGCAGGTTTAAGTAGGTGGAAGCTGAGAGCTGCTCTAAGCACACATGTTGCTGCCTGCGGCACTGAGCCTTCCTTGGAAGGGTAGATCACCTAGAGTAGCATTTGTCTGATAGTCATTCTTTCGGATTAGCCCTTCTCAGGGAGCAACTGCCACCATTTAGAAATTCGTTATCTGTTTGCTGATTTATTATTTGGAATAAAATAATTGTAATTCTCTTCCCAATGAGCAGAAGTGTTCTATATTATTTAGATGTCAAAGGAGAAGGATTAACCAAAAACATAGATGAATGCAACTGTGAGATGTCTGGTAAATACCACTGTGCATCATAAACATACAATTGACGATAACTTTTATCTAAAAGTGGATTAATTTGATCCAAACCAGATGAATAAGGAAAGCAGCTACTGTGTAAATAGTTCACTTGTTATATTTCCAGATGGAAAACAAACTAGCTATAAATCATTATTTGACTATTTAAAGGGCTTTCACAGTTTGGTCAGGATGACATTAATTTTTGGACTCTTTGAAGTGTAATGTTTTCCAGAGATAAACTCTAAAGGGATAGATGAATAAATAGACACACAAAAATATTTTAAGTGATACAGCAGCAGATTTCTCCCTGTGTTTTTTCAGTCTTAGGCTGGGACTGTTTTTTCTTGGTAGTGCTTTCAGGGTGCTATATTTAAAAAGGTATGAAGAAAGTTGTTTTTTTGTAGACCTAGTATACCATGACACATCCACAAAGAAAGAATAAATGTCTTCGTGGTACTTGTTTCAGACCACCATGTCTTGGCTACTTATTTACTATCTACTTCAGCAAAAAACAAGCAGTGAAGTTTTCAGTGAAGAATGTTGTTATGTAACCATTCATCAACATGTAAATGATCAACTTGTTCCAGCCAGTTTTGTTAGCCTGGCTTTAAGTCCTTCACTCTCTCATCCCTTCATACTTGGATGTTTAAGAGAAATGAAGAGGAGGAACAGAAGGAAGAAAGGAGTAGAGAAACTTTTTAGACAAAGTTTTAATCCCTTCCCCTCCAAAGAGAAATTTTTTTGTAACATTTATTCCTGATATAGTTCCTGATTCAGTTGTTCTGAGGATTAAATAAGTTTACATGTTTATAACCCGTTTTACAATATTAAACAATGATGTAAGATATTATTAAGGTATTGAAAATCTTAAACGGGTTAAAAAACTATTTTGGACTAAGGATTTTAAAAATAAGGTTACTGTTGAGATTTTTTTTTCTTTTCTAGGACAAAATCACTATTTATGCTTTTTAAATGTGTTTGTGATTGGTTGTGCCTTGTTAGTCTGTCTAAAATGTACAACATGGTAGCTAGGAGTACGCTTCTGAGGGCACTGTGCTGGAGTTTGAATTCTTGCCCTAGTACTTTGCTGCTATATAATCTTGGGCAACTTTTCAATGTCTTAGTTTCCCTGTTAGTGAAATGGTGATAGTAAAAGAGGTGACCTCATGGGGTTAGGTCGTTGTGATGATGAAATGAGATACCATGTGGAACATGCTTTTAGCAGAGTTTGAGGTGTACTAAGTACTCAGTATATGCCAGTTATTACTTTAAATAGAATAATCCTATTCTCTTTTTTGTTTTTTCAATCAACTTAAGAATATGACTTGACAGCTTTAAATTCTTGGTAAACTTATTTTTACACTTCTTTGTGGAAGAAATATTTCACCATATTTCGAACTAACAAAAGGGACATGAGGTAAAAAAGTAAGATGGCAATTGACAACTCTTCACTTACCTAAATGAATATTTTTAAATCACAGATTGATTTTACAAAATGATTAAATCTGTTCTTTCAAACTATTGGTGAACGTAGTAAAATTGAAGATCATTCTGACAGGAAAAACTTATGATGTCTTGGTCACTTTCCTCTTAGTTGAAATGATTAGAAATACACATTAAAACAGTGCAACTTTTCAAAGGGACTTTTGTGAATGAGTGCTGGACATTTTACAGAATCTAAGATCAGCGAGGCCACAAAAGTCCTTATTCCAGGAGCAGGTAGTAGTCTCAGTCTTTTTGTTTCTACTTTTCTACTGCTTTGGCTTAAATATGGTCCACACTACTTGGGTAGGACATGGGGTTGTGAAAGGTAACATGGCGGCCGAGGGACCACTACTAATGTGTGGGGCAGATCTTACTCATAGAAATCGACTATGTTCTAAGCAATACCCAGAAGATCTCTACCACAGTAGATTTTGTGTAAAATAAATGTAAACTATAGGGCCCAAACAGAAAATCTTGCAATGTCTCCTGCCTTTAAAAGAAAAGCAAATTTTAATTTTATTGTTTAATTGACAAAAATTATACATATTCATCATGTACAACATGATGTTTTGAAATATGTAGACATTATGTAATTGTTCAATGGAACTAATTAACATATGCATTACTACACATTTTTGATAAACAACAACAAACACCCAGAAGAATGACAATAATACTGTGTTAAAATCTGCTACATACATTGTTTCAAAATGGAATGGGCTTATTTGTTTACTCTCAGAAAATTGATGAGATTAAATGTGTTTTTGATAAGTCTATTTTGAATGGAACATTCAGTACTGTTTAATATTCATTTTTATGGCCAAATAATATATAAAAAACTACTTGAATTTCAACACTGGGCAAGAAAATAGTGGCAAAATTTCTATAGATTTATAAGCCCTCTGTATTTCAAGTTGATCATTTGATCTTACAAGTAGAATTTGTGCTCACGGAGTAGCTATAATAACTCACTCATGCGAATTACTGGTTGGCTACATTTTTAGTCTGCCCCCAAATTGTTTTTGGAAGCTTCTTAATCCCTTCTGGCTTGATGGGAGTTGGCAAACAAGGCAGCAGGGAGCTATAGTGAATTTGCCTTTTGATTTAGGGCCAGAGCTCCTGCTTCTGTCCTCAATTAGGCTCATTGACAATGTTCCCTCCCCATCACTCCACTCTTTCCTACACTTTAGGATTTTAAGTTTCAGTTGGATGCAAACAACATAGATTTGGGAATTGGGTAGGAAACTCAGGATCTGGGGGGATGAGTGAGAAGAGGAAAACTAAGGAAAAGATCTTTTAAGCTTAGGAATTTACATTTTCATTATCGTGATTAACACCTTAGCACTCTTAGTTCACAAGCTAAAAATGTATATGTGTATACTTTGTAATGGTATTTGCATGTGTGTACTGAACATATGGCAAATGGAATTTTACTTTCAATGTTTTTAGTAATACTTATAGGTTGCAAAGAAATAACAATATACAATATCTCTGGCTAAGATTAATCGATTGAATTTAACAGCATTTATTAGAATATGTAGTTGTCTGGCAAGTATGACATTAAATAAATTAGCAGACAGAACCTCTACAATGGTTTATTTTGCATAGTGCTTTAACTGATGGTTGATGCCAAGTAGCACAAATAACTGATGATGATAGTGATGATGATAAAATCAGCACCAGGGCTTACTTCATGAAGAATCCTTTACCTGCCATTTTTAGAGAGAGGTGATCATTTACAAATACCTAGGCAGCCTTGGAATAATCTTTCATTGGATAATTATTCTGACACTTCTTTTTATAATAGTGTTTACTTTTGAAAGAACAAGAAATTCCATAGTTTATCCTAGGCTGCTGTTATCATCATGGATACTATACATAACTGTTTAGAACTTTATGGGTTTTGTTACTTTAATCAAGTGTCTGATTCGTACTAGACAAATTCTGAGCCTCTGTATGACTGCATCTTTTCATTTATGAAGTGAGCCTGTAAAATGAGATGGCCTATAGTCTTCAAAGACTTCTTTTCAGGTTTAAGAGCATCAAAAGAGCTGTGAATAGTAACTAAGCCTGCCTGCAAAGATCTACGGACAGAGGCAGTAACTTTTCATTTTGAAAGTCAATAATTCTGTTTGTCTGAGAAGAGCTCAGAGTATAGCAGTTTGCTGCAAGGAATCATAGTGTTGGAAGTAACACAACAACCAAAGCAAAACAAGGGCTCTCAAGAAAGGATTGTATTTTTTACTTTTCCCATATTTGCTTATGTTTTTATTACCTTGAAGATTTGCTACAGTTAAGATAAGCCAAACTATGGGTCTTTTTATTCTTGCATTAGCCTTTCTTGAATGTTGGGTTTATGCTTGAACTTTGGTTATACTTATCAAGGACAACATGGGAGTTTTCTTAGCCTGATTCTATAATATAATAAAAAAAGTTATAATCGCAGCCATTTTAGCACAAAATATTTTTTCCCACAAGTTATAAGTTGCTCTAATCAGGCCTATACCTCTGGTACATAGTAAGTACTTTTAAAAGAGTTTGATCTTGAACTCCTGGCCTCAAGTGATCCTCTCACCTCAGCCTCTCAAGTTGCTGGGATTACAGGAGCAACCCATTGCCTGGCAAAATGTTTGTGGCTAAGTCCTCAAAAGCAATTGCAACAAAAACAAAAATCCACAAGTGGGACCTAATTAAACTAAAGAACTTCTGCACAGCAACAAAAACTATCAAAGGAATAAACAGAATCTACAGAATGGGAGAAAACATTTACAAAATATGCATTTGACAAAGGTCTAATGTCTGGCATCTAAAATGAACCTAAACAGATCAGCAAGCAAAAAGCATTAAAAATTAGACAAAAGACATGAACAGACACTTCTCAAAGGAAGACATGCTAGTGGCCCACAAACATATGAAAAAATGCTCATCATCTTTAATCATTAGAGAAATACAACTGCAAATCAAAACCTTAAATAAGATAACATTTCACACCAGTTGAAATGGCTTTTGTTAAAAAGTCAAAAAAATAATAGATGTTGGTGAGGCTGCAGAGAAAACGGGACACTTATACATTGTTGGTGAGAATGTAAATTAGTTCAGCCACTATAGAGAACAGTTTGGAGATTTCTCAAAGAACTCAGTTGAACTACCGTTTAACCCAATAATCCCATTACTAAGTGTATACTCAAAGGAAAACACATTGTTCTACCAGAAGGACACATGCACCCATATGCTCACCACAGCTTTATTTATATTAGGAAAGACATGGAATCAACCCAGGTGCCCATAAGTGGTAGATTGGTGCCAAATAATGTCCAAAAATGTGGCATGTATATACCAGGGAATACTATGCAGCCATAAAAGGAACAAAATCATGTCTTTGCAGCAGCATGGGCGCAGCTGGAGGCCATTATTCTGAGCGAACTAACACAGAAATAGAAAACAAAATACTGCATGTTCTCACTTACAAGTGAAAGCTAACCATTAGATGTACATGAACATAAAGATGGCAACAGTATACATTGGGGACTACTAGATGGGGAACAGAGAAAGGGAAGCAAGGGCTGAAAAACTACCTATAGGGTATTATGCTCACTGGGTGACAGGTTCAACCATACCCCAAACCTCAGCATCATGCAATCAACATACCTCTGTAACAAACCTGCACATGTACCCCTGATTCTAGACTAAAGATTTTAAAAGGAAAAAAATAGTTTACTGAATATACTATTCAGAAGTTGATTCTGAATAAACTTCTTTTCAGAAAGAAGTGTCACAGTGTTTGAGTAGAGATGAATTCAAACAGAACTAAAGCCTGAGTATGAATTTATTCTTACAACTAGTACCCCCATGAGCAATTGTGTTTCTTGATGTAATTATAGTTAAAAATAATAAATATGTCCCAAATTAACCTTATTTTAAAGCAATACTGATTCTCTTTGTTATAACTCCTTTCCCGTATTTCCTACATTTTATGACTGCATTGTCTCTTCTTCATGTTTCTTTTCCCCTTACTTTCCCTTCGTATCTTCCTCCTCTTCCTTTCTATTATTTTCTTTCTCTTTTCTTAATATTGTCCCCCTTATTTTTAGTAGTCAGCAAATGAAGCAGACATTTTTCATATAGAAAATTCATTTCTGGCCAGGCGTGGTGACTCATGCCTGTAATCCCAGCACTTTGGGAGGCCGAGACAGGTGGATCGCTTGAGCTCAGGAGTTTGATACCAGCCTGGCCAGTATGGTAAAACCCTGTCTCTACTAAAAATACAAAAATTAGCCAGGCATGGTGGCACACACCTGTAGGCCCAGCTACTTGGGAGGCTGAGGCAGGAGAATCGCTTGAACCTGGGAGGCAGAGGTTGCAGTGAGCCGAGATCACGCCACCGCACTCCCGCCTGGGCAACCCAGCGAGACTCCATCTCAGAAAAAGAAAATTAATTTCTTCTACCATAACTTGTTTTACTTTTTGCAAATAAATGCATTTATGATACTTCCTAAATCTTAAAAAAATCTGTTTTTTTCCCATGTTTAATTTAATTTCCTCTTTAAATCATTTAAAAGTTTTCCACAGATACAAACATCTTGTTAGAATAGACGTAACTAATCAGTATATGTTTTATCGGGAAATATTATTTGAATTTATACATTTATGATTACTATTTAGAAATAGATCAGGGAGCGCATTCTAAATTTTGGAAAGGTATTAATTTTAGGTCACAATAAGCCTCAAGTATAAAGTTTCCAAGCTACTTTATAAAGAGAAAAATAGCAAGTACTTTCCTTGGCATCAGCTCACTACTTTTCTAATAAATCAATTCTAAGTGATAAATCTATCATTGGTTGGAAAGAGAGGTTAGTGTGTTTCTTCTTCTTCTTATTATTATTATACTTTAAGTTCTAGGGTACATGTGCATAACATGCAGGTTTGTTACATATGTATACTTGTGCCATGTTGGTGTGCTGCACCCATCAACTCATCAGCACCTTTTCAGTAAGCAGGTGCATGGAAGCACAGAGAAAGGACTAGACAGAAGTAGGAGACACGAAATAATGGTTCTCCCAAGATGAGAGAAGAAATACGAGTGTGTCATAGGGTGCATTTAAGACTTATGTTTAACCAGGTCCCTCTTTTCACAGCAGTGTCACACTTATGCAACCCACTGTGTCCCCAGGGGATCAATGACTGCCTGAATCCCATTTGATGAACAGGAAGACGAGAGCCAAATTCTAGGAGAGAATATCAGCAGGATAATGCATTGTCATGGAGTTAATGTTACAGATAATTGACCCTATGTATTATTATCCTTAAAACATTTCAAATGTGTCCCATAATGGAATTTCTCTTATGACAGATGAAATCTAGTACCCTTGACTCCAATTATAGAAAATTGTATGGAGCTACATACCATAACTCTTTTTTCCCATACTCCTTACCCACTGAGGTTGTATGGGAAATATCATTTGCTCTCTTAGCAGAAATTTAATTAATAGTCCACCTTTTTCAAACACTCTTCCCTTGGCTTCCATAAAATTACTTTCTTTCATTTCTTTTTTTTTCCTATTTTTAGACAGAGTCTCGCTCTGTCACCAGGCTGGAGTGCAGTGGCACGATCTTGGCTCACTGCAACCTCTGCCTCCCAGGTTCAAGTGATTCTGCCTCAGCCTCCTGAGTAGCTGGGACTGCAGGTGCGTGCCACCACGCCCAGCTAATTTTTATATTTTTAGTAGAGACAGGGTTTCACCATGTTAGTTGGCCAGGATGATCTCGATCTCTTGACCTCATGATCCACTCGCCTCGGCCTCCCAAAGTGATGGGATTATAGGCGTGAGCCTCCATGCTCAGCCTTCCTTCATTTTTATCTCACTATTCCTTGAATGTAACGCATAAATTCATAAGTTACCTTACATGAATTTTTAGTTTGTATGAATCATTGGTCTTTCACTAAGATACATTTCTCTTTATCTGATAGTTGATGAACTTTGTTTATGTTAAGATACATTTCTCCCCATCTTACATTTAATAAATTTTGCTTATATTGAATTAACTCAAGGATATAGAGGATAACGACTGAAGTAACTGGTGGGATGGGGTGGTGCAGAAGTAGGTCAAGCTGATACTGTTTTGGATTAAACTGGTGAAAAATTAACTTTAAATATTTTGATGAATAAAAATTAGAGTTTTATAGGAAATCTCTAAAATTTTGCTTGATATACTTCTTACTCCTTTCGGAAGAAAAAAACATTTTGAAGATAAAACATTTAGGCAGAAAACATTGCGTTTTTATATGTTGACAGATTACTACAACAGTAAAATGCAAATTATTTCGAAGGACCATAATCTGAATACCAGATACAGCATTTATCTGTTTGAACCAGATAAATATGAGCTCAAGAGCAATATTTCTGCGTTATTTTGCCTGCAAGTGATTAAATTGGAGTACTCTCTAATGTCTGAAATATGATTATTTTCTAAGCCTTTATTTATGCCCAAAGAAGGGCCACGTTGCTGTTCCCTTTCTGGATGATGTACTCAAATCCTCTGAAATCTTTCCGGACATCTTTCTGCTCCATAATCAAAACCGTTGCCTCTTACACAAAATTAAAGCTTTAAAGAATAGATAGTAAGTGATAAAGAAAATGGAGATACTTAGCTTGTAGAAGAAACACATATTTGAATGGTTGTAATTTGGAAGAGGAAGTTATAATCCAGGTAACATTAATTATGTGACTATTGCTCAATTTAAGTGCAAATCAACATTTTGATGCAGACATAATTGTTTATATTCTCAGATCACTTCTGTTTTCCAGATGGAGAAATTGAGGCATAAAGAAGTTCAGTAATTTTCCTGCAGACACACAGATACTAAATGGTGGGGCCAGGATTTGCACCTGGATATTTTGACCCCAGAGGACTAGCATTTAACCACTGTAGCTCACTACTTCCTTTGCTTTGTGTACTTCTGGCCAACACAAGAAATACTGACCAATAAAAACCAAATCAAGGCACATGCAGGCTGAATATAAATAGAATTTTCTTTTTTCCTCACTTTTATTGATGCATACTATTTTACTTATTAATGCAGTACATGGGAATGTTTGTTACATGCATAAATGTATAATGGTCAAGTCAGTATATTTGGCGTATCCATCACCTTGAGTGTTTATAATTTCTACATATTGTTATCATTTCAAGTTCTCTCTTCTAGTTACTTTAAAATATACCAAGTACTGCTGCTAAATATAGGCATCCCATTCTGCTGTACAACATGAGAACTTACTCTGTCTAACTGTATGTTTGTACCCATTAACCAACTTCTCTTCATTCCCATTGCCACTCTTTCACCATTCCCAGTCTCTGGTATCTATCACTCTATTCTCTATGTCCATAAGGTCAAGCTTTTTGCTCCTACATATGAATGAGAACATGCAGTATTTGTCTTTCTGTGCCTGGCATATTTCCCTCAACATTACAACCTTCAGTTATATCCATCTTGCTGCACATGACATGATTTCATTATTTTTATGGCCAACTAGTATTCCGCTGTTTATGTATACCACATTTTCCTCCTTCATTGATTCATTCATTCATTGATAAACACTTAGGTTCACTGCGTATCTTTGCTGTCATGAATAGAGCTATGATAAACATGCAAGTGCATGTAGTGCATGTATCCCCTTTATATGCTGATTTCTTTTCCTTTGGATTAATACTTGTAATGGGGTTGTTGGACTTTATGGTAGCTTTATGTTTAGTTTTTTTTAAAAAAAATCTCCATACTGTTTTCCATAGTGACTGTATAACTTTACATTCCCACCAATCGTGAATGAGTTCCCGTTTCTCCACATACTTGCTAGTGCCTGTTACCTTTTGTCTTTATTTAAATAATAGTCATTCTGACTGGGGTAAGATGATAGTCTCATTGTGGTTTCGATTAGCATTACCTTGATGATTAGTGACATTGAACATTTTTTTCATATACCTATTGGCCATTTCTTTGTCTTCTTTTGAAAAATGTCTTCTTTTGAACATGAAAAATTCATGTTCCTTGCTCACTTTTTATGGGATTATTTGCTTTTTTTACTGCTGAGTTGTTTGAGTTCCTTGTATATTCTGTATATTAGTCTCTTGTTAGGTAAGTAGATTGCAAATATTTTCTCCAATTTAAGAGGTTGTCTGTTTAGTTTATTAATTGTTTCTCTTGCTGTGCAGAAGATTTTTAGTTTAATTTAGTAACATTTGTCTGTTTTTGTTTTTGTTGCCTGTGCTTTTGAGGTGTTAGCCATAAAATCTTTGCTTAGACCAATGTCCTGAAGAGTTTTCCCTATATTTTCTTCTAGTGAAGTTTTGGCTTTTACATTTAAGTCTTTAATCTACCTTGAGTTTACTTTTGTATAAGGGGAGAGATAAAGATGTAGTATCATTCTCCTGCATATGGTTATCCAGTTTTTCCAGCATCATTTATTGCAGATGTTTTCCTTTCTCCAATGTATGTTTTTAGCAGCTTTGTCAAATACTATTTGATTATAAGTATGTAGATTTATTTCTGGGTTCTCTGTTCTGTTCCATTGGTCTATGTATCTATTTTTATACTTATACCAATCTATTTTGATATTACTATATCCTTATAATATTTTTTGAAATCAGATGATGTGATGCCTCCAGCTTTATTCTCTTGCTCAAGATTACTTTGGCTATTCTGGCACTTTTTTGGTTCCATACAAATTTTAGGTTTGCTTTTTCCATTTCTGTGAAAAATAGCATTGGTATTTTGACAGGAATTGCATTGATTCTAGGGATCTTGGGGGCAGTATGGTCATTTTAAAGATACTAATTTTTCTGATGTGTGACCATGGGATGACTTTGCTTTTGTTTTTGTCTTCTTCAATATCTTTAATTAGTGTTTTGAAGATGCCTAGTAGGCATCTTACACTTTCTTAGTTAAACTTATTCCTAGGAATTCAATATATATTTTTGTAGCTATTGTCAATGGGATTACCTTCGTGATTTCTTTGTCGTCATTTTGTTATTTCTGCATACTACTGAATATTTTATGTTGATTTTCTATCCTCCAACTTTACTGAATGTGTTTTTCAGTTCTAAGAGTTTTCTGATGGAGTCTTCTATTTTTTTCTAAATATAAGAACGTGCCATTTGCAGAGGGACAATTGGACTTCCACTTTTCCAGTTTGTACGTCCTATATTTATTATCTTGCTTAATTTCTGTAGCTAGGACTTCGAGTACTATGTTGAATAGGAGTGGTGAAAGTGGGTATCCTTGTCTTGTTCCAATTCTTAGTGAAAAGGCTTTCAACTTTTTCCCATTCAGTATGATGTTATCTGTGGGTTTTTGATATATGGCCTTTATTATTCATTTCCTTTTTTATCATGAAAGGATGTTGAGTTTTATCAAATGTTTTTCTGCACCTATTGAGATAATCATATGGTTTTTGTTTTCCCTTTTGTCAATGTGATGTATGAAGTTTATTGATTTGCATATGTTGAACTATTCTTGCACCCCTGGGATAAATCTGGCTTAATTATGGTATATTATCTTTTTGATATGCTGTTAGATTTTGTCTGTTGTATTTTATTGAGGACTTTTCCGTCTATTTCTCAGGGATATTGGCCTGTAGTTTTCTTTTTTGGTTGTGCCCTTGTTGGATTTTGGTTTCATGGTGATACTGGCTTCATAGAATGCATTCAGGAGAATTCCCTCCTCAATCTTTTGGAGTAGTTTGAGGAGGATTGTTTTTAGTTCTTCTTTACATATTTGGTATAATTCAACATTGAATTAAGTCCTGGGCTTTTTTTATTGTTGTTATTGGAATATTTCTTATTATTGATCTGTTCAAGTTTTCTGTTTTTTTAGTCTTCATAGGTTGTATTTGTCTTCACAGGTTGTGTGTATCCAGGAACTTATCCATTTCCTCTGGGTTTTCTAGTTTGTTAGTATATACTTGTTCATAATAGTCCTGATCTTCTGTATTTCTGTAATATCAGTTATAATGTTTCCCTTTTCATTTATGATTTTGCATATTTTATCTCCTTGATTAGTCTTGCTTGCAGTTTATGAATTTTGTTTATCTTTTGGAGAACCAACTTTTCTTTTTTCTTTTTCTTTTTTTTTTTATTATACTTTAAGTTCTAGGGTACATGTGCATAACGTGCAGGTTTGTTACATATGTATACTTGTGCCATGTTGGTGTGCTGCACCCATCAACTCGTCAGCACCCATCAATTCATCATTTATATCAGGTATAACTCCCCAATGCAATCCCTCCCTCCTCCCCCCTCTCCATGATAGGCCCCAGTGTGTGATGTTCCCCTTCCCGAGTCCAAGTGATCTCCTTGTTCAGTTCCCACCTATGAGTGAGAACATGCGGTGTTTGGTTTTCTCTTCTTGTGATAGTTTGCTAAGAATGAGAAAATGTGGCACATATACACCATGGAATACTATGCAGCCATAAAAAAGGATGAGTTTGCATCCTTTGTAGGGACATGGATGCAGCTGGAAACCATCATTCTTTTTTCTTTTTCTTTTGAGATGGAGTTTCACTCTTGTTACCCAGGCTGGATGGAGTGCAGTGGTGCAATTTCAGCTCACTGCAACGTCTGCCTTCGAGGTTCAAGCTATTCTCCTGCCTCAGCCTCCTGAGTAGCTGGCATTACAGGTGCCCACCACCACGCCTGGCTAATATATATATATATATATTTTTTAGTAGAGTTGGGGTTTCATCATGTTGGCCAGGCTGGTCTCCAACTACAGACCTCAGATAATCCCCCTGCCTCAGCCTCCCAAAGTCCTGGGATTATAGGCATGAGCCACTGCACCAGGCCTGGAAAACCAACTTTTCATTTAGTTGATTCTTAGTATTTTTTTTTTTTGTCTCTATTTCATTTAGTTCTGCTGTGATCTTTATTATATTTTTTGTTTTAGTAATTTTGAATGTAGTTTATTCTTGCTTTCATAATTTTTTGAGGTACATTCTTAGATTGTTTATTTGAAATCTTTCTACTTTTTTGATATAGGTGTTTATTGCTATAAACTTTCCTCTTAGCTTTGCTGTATCCCACAGGTTTGGATATGTTTAATTTCCATTTTCAGTTGTTTCAATAAATTTTAAAATTTTCCTCTTAATTTTTTTTTTCATAGACCCAGTGATCATTCAGAAGCATGTTGTTTAATTTCCATGTATTTATATAATTTCCAAAGTTCCTCTTGGTATTGACTCCTAGTTTTATTCCATTGTGGTCTGAGAAGATACTTGACGTGATTTCAGTCTTCTAAAATTTATTGAGACTTATTTTGTGGTCTAAAAAATATCCTGGAGAATATTCCATGCACTAATGAGAAGAATGTGTATTCTGCAGATATTGGGTAAAAATGTCTGTTAAGTCCATTGGTCAAAAGTCCAGCTTCAACCCAGTGTTTCTTTGTTGCTATTTTTATCTAGATGATTTTTTTAATGCTGAGTTGAGGTTGTTGAAATTGCCCACCATTATTATATTGGGGTCTGTCTCTCTCTTTAGATCTAGTAATATTTGCTTTATACATCTGGGTGCTCCAGTGTTAGATGCATACATATGTAGAATTATTATTGTATCCTCTTGCTGAATTGATCTCTTTAACACTAGGTAATGATTTTCTTTGTCTTTTAAAACTTTTTGACTTGAGATCTGTTGTATCTGATATAAATATAACTACTTCTGCTCACTTTTGGTTTCTGTTTGCATAGAAAATCTTTGTCTTTTATTTTTGTCTCTCTCTTCTTTTTTTGAGTTGGGGGTCTCCCTTTGTCACCTAGGCTGGAGGCAGAGGCAAGATCATGGCTCAGTGCTTCCTATACCTCTCTGGGCTCAGGTGATCTTCCCACCTCAGCCTCCTGAGTAGCTGAGACTACAGGAGCATGCCACCACACCCAATTAATTTTTGTATTTTTCTATAGGGATGGGATTTCACCATGTTGCCCAGGCTGGTCTTGAACTCCTGGGTCTTGAGCTCCTGAGGAGCAATCTGGCCTCCTCAGTGCTAGAATTACAGGCGTAAGACACCATCCCTGGCTGGGGAATATCTTATTTTTTATCCCTTTACTTTCAGTCAATATGTGTCTTTACAGGTAAAGTGTGTTGTTTTTGTAGACAGCATATAGTTGATTATGTTTTGTTAATTCATTTAGCCAGTCTCTATCTTTTCAGTGGATAATTGATGTGTTTACATTCAGAGTTATTGGTGAGGTTTCGTTTCTATCATATTGTTAGTTTTATGGTTGTTTTGTATATTTAATTCTTTTTTTTTTTTTTTTTTTTCCTTACTGTTCTTATGGTTTGGTAGTTTTCTATAGAGGTACCATCTGAGTCTTTTTTCTTCCCTATTTCTATGTTTGCTTTACCAGTGAATTTTATACATTTTTGTTTTCATGATGGTAACTGTGATTCTTTCACTTTCAATTTTAGGGCCCCCTAGAGTATCTCTTGTAGGACCAGTAAAGTGGTGATGAATTTCCTTGGTATTTGCTTATCTATAAAAGACTTTATTTCTCCTTCATTTGTGAAGGATGATTTCACTGGACAAAATATCCTTGGTTGTCAATTTTTTAAAGAAAAATTTTGTAATGATGAGATCTGTGTAAAGCACAGTGGTGTGCATTAGAAATTACTGACATCTCCCTGGTCAATGTAGTTTAATTACAAATGGAATGAAGACTCGTTGGAAATTTTTGCAGTGGTTATTTTTACTTAAGACCAAAGTTGAATTATTAGTAAAACTCCCTCATTTCCACACCATAGCTCCCATCCTGAAGTCTGTAATTCTATTTAGAAAAGTAATGTCTGTGTGAATACATCTAATTGTAACCTTGTCAGAAAGTGTAGCTGTTTCTTAAGTATTCTGCCACAAGGTACCTTAATCTGTTTACCTTTGCTGGATCTAGCCTTGAAACTTTTGTAAACTATATTAGACTAGCAAATGAAGTCTGAGTATGGAAGAGAAGAGGTGGTGAAGTGACCTTCAAAGTATGTAAAGAAGATGAAGAAAGAAGACAAAATGTAGAAAAATGAAAGAAAGACAACAAATAAGTATATATTCTTTCTAAATGAATAAATAATTAAAATAGTGTATCTGCATACAGATGCTTTTTTAATATAAATATTTTAGCTTTCAAAAACTGTTAGGTCTCTTGTTCTTAAGGTCAAAGTGACTAAGTTAGGTTCAACTCCAGAATACATTTGTATGCAATAGGCTAGTAACTAATTCTCCAAAGGTTTACAACTTTGCATATTCTCTTCCTAAATATGTCTTTTTTATTAGGAATCTTTTTACAAAAGTGGTCACTAGTATGCATTTTGTGACGAACAGTACTTACATATACTGCCTGAACCCATATTACCAGACAGAAGTTATGCTTGTAATATAAACTCTGTCGATGTTATTTCACCTGATTAGCCTTTAATGTCTTAAAGTTCTACATATCTCCTAAATTAACAGGATGTTTCTCCCTTTGTGAATAGCCATCTCTTGCTGAATATTGTCAGTTAACTGGAAATAGAATTCTTCACATGTGGTATAAATTACTCTCTATATTTAGAAATATTCTTACAGTTGAAATGCTTATTCTGTGTGTACAATCTTTTTTCATTTTCTTATCACTTATTTAAAAATGCATCATTTTTATTTTCAGCATAGTCATGTGTCTCTTTTTATTTGCATTTTTAAGCCTCTCATTTCTTTTTCACCTTATTGGAAAAGACAATGTGTTAGGATCATTTATGCTCAAGCAACAAAAAATGCCAAAATCTCAATAGCTTAACACACCCAAAGTTTACTTAGGTGCTCCTGTTACATATCCACTGTGGGTCACTTGTGGAGGTTGGATGTCTGTTCCACAAAGCCTCACTATCCTATCCTGGCTCCATTTCAATGTATTGCTTCATAGTTTTCAGCTCCTGGGGTAATGGGGGCAGGATTTAAGCACTTGAAATCAAATGCTTCCTCTACAAATGATGTGTATTATTTTCCCTCACATTTTTTTTTTGCGGGGGGTGGGGTGGGGCGGCAAAATGAAGGCCCATCACTACTGTTGCCTTCAAAGAGATAGAGAAGCACAATTTTTGTTTTTAGAAGTAGAGAACAGGCTATTAGTAAACATTGGTAACAATCTACTGTGTACTAATTTTTACTGTTCTTAAACCTTCTCAAATCTAAGCACAACCACATAACACATGCCTTCGCAGATTATTATAATATGCGAGGCCATGGTTAAGGCTAAAATGAATACATTTGTAATCTGTTGATGGTGGGCAGAGTTGATAAACTTTGCTCCAGGTGTAGACTTGTTGTGTGTCTGTAAGGGTACTTTAGTTGAAAGTTACACAATACTGGAGTGGATCCTTTGCACTGACCCTTGTAATTTCCTGTGGTATAGGCTTCCTTCTTGAGATGATTGTCACTTGCCCACTTGTTAAATTTTGACAATTTGGGTGACAAATCTTCAGCAAGTTCTAGGTTTTGACTTGTGTAAAGAGAGTATCTGAATTCTTGGGGAAAGTGTTTAAGGCCATAACTAATGTCCAAATATGAGTACTTTCTTAAGTTAACAGATTTAGAGGTAGTTTTCAGAGACCTCGAAGGTTCTGTAAACAGTCTTTTTACCTACCCCTGAAAACTCGCTTGAAAGTTTTTTTTCAGGTTTCTCAATTCATAGTTCGCACACAAGAAGCTGCTAACAACTGAGCAGCTTGTTGTGCGCTAACAGCTGTGAACTGAGAAACTTGAGTTCTCCGTTCATAGTCGGGAACTATGTAAAAAACTCTTCTGAGATGCTTCTTGTGTGCTAACAACGATGAACTGAGACCTACTCTGTAAAAGTCATAGGAAGGCAATGAAAACGGTGTTACTGATTTTACTAAAATAATAATTATTTTTAAAATGTATTAGCTCAGTGACATAAAGTTAAATTCTTGGCCTTAGCTTCCATACAAGTTCAGAAATGGCTCATTAACTTTTGCTAGTGAAAAAGAGAACAGTCTTTCAAGCCAGTGTTCAGGGGTAAGTAAAATGAGTATTTACAGAACTTTCAAAGTCCCTGAAAACTTCCTGTAAATCTGTTTACTTTAGAAGTACTACTTATGTTTGGACATTAGTTACGACACTACACACTTTTCCCAAGATTCAGACATTCTCTTTACACAAGTCAAAACCTTGCTGAAGATTTGTCACTCAAGTTGTTAAAAACCTAACAAGTGGGGAATTGACAGTCCTCAGAAAGAAGTTCCTCAGTTTTATTTCTCAGAGATGTGAATATTGCTTATGTAGTCCTTAAATAACCACAGCAATGACCTAATTATTACCAACCTCTTCTCATTTTTTCCTCCCTCCCCACTCCTTTCCTTTTGTTCTTCCATTGTTCCCTCACATTTTCTCTCTTGTTTTGGTTCTCTCACATGCCTTCTCTCTCTCTCTCTCTCTTTTTCTCTCAGGCTATTGTTTTCTCTCTTTGTTTCTCTTTGCTTTCATTCTTTGAATTAACAAGAAGTAAATAGTTCTTTCTGAAATGCTTTGCTTAGCAACATAGCTCTAATTATTTAACTAATGTTCTCTTGAGAATAACTTAAACATGACACACATAAATGGAAGGTACTCAGACTAATTGCTCCTTCTTTAATTAGACGATTAAGTATGTTTTGTAATTTGAACAAATTAAAAGTTAAGCAATAATTAAAAGTTTGTTTTTCTTTCTCTTAGTTTTCTATTTCTTAGGAAGGAAATAGGATATAATTTTGTACTGCTGAATAAATCCTGGCAGAAGCGAGACTTGCTATGAACAATCACTTAGGGTAATCAAATGGAACCTTGTAAACTTCCCTCACCACGTTCCCTATATTATTGCTGACTTAGGGAGCCCTGTGACATGACATGACTTCTCTCTCAGCTTTGTCTTCCCACCTTCCAAATCTTTGTATTTTTCAATGACAGATCTCATTGAAAATTGCACAATTTATGAAAATAAACTTTTTCTGAAGTGACAGGAATAACTTCTGTTCACTGACAAGAAATAAATGCTTTTTAAAATTATTTATTTATTTATTTATCTATTTTCTAGATGGAGTCTCTGCCACTCAGGCTGGAGTGCAGTGGGGCGATAGCTCACTGCAACCTCTGCTTTCTGGGTTCAAGCGATTCTCTTGCTTCAGCCTTCATACGTGCATTTTACTTTTCCATGGCCCAGCAGGAATCAAAATGAATTCTAGTAAATTTCCACCAGGTAGCACCTGCCTTTTGAACTTTGGAAAAAGCTTCTAAAGGCTGAGGAAAGCCACTTTTATTTCAGAAATAGGGTTGGTTGTGGAAAAGAATTCTAGTCAGTGGAATAGCATTAATAGAAAACAATATCCTTAAACTATTCTAAGATGCTTCCAAAGTAAAACACATGATTAAATAATATGTTTAATTTGGAAAAAATTTAGGCTGTACACATAAGACCAATTCTAGTTTCATCTGAACTCCCCAGGATGTAAGTTCTACGAAGCTATAATTTTCAGTTAATCTTTCTAACCAGCTCTCATTTTGAGTGTCTCCCTAACTTTTAGTAAGCACAGCAACTAGCACATACTTACCAATCAATCAAGTGTCTTCTTGACCTGATTTAATTTATAAATCAGTCATCAACTTGCCAGTCAAAAATTCTTAAGTAAACACTTTAGCATTTTATCCAAAACCATGGGATTGGTAGTGTGAATCTTCCAAGTAAAACAAAATAGGTCAAGCATACTTCTTGTCTATGCACATGGCTCTTTCCAAATCTCTGGCTAAACTGTCATCCCATCCTTGCTGCTCTTCTCAAATCTGTTTGTGTGGATCAGGACATAATATGCATTACCAGATGTTACCCTGACACAGTCATGGAAAAGCAGCCAGTTTCACAGTCCTGCATTCACCAAAGACACTAATTTTTACTGAGCAGAATCCAAATTGGGTGATGTCTTTTGTTTTCTTTGGAGTTTTATTCACCGATGATAAATAACCATGCTGAGAAGTCAGGAACAGATTTTTGTTATTTAGAAAGAATAACAGTAAATGAGAAAGATCCACCCAAAAATGTACATTTGAGGCTGCAGGGCAGGGCTTCCTGGACCTGTTGATGCTAGTGTGTGATACATAGCCTGAATCCTGAGGTTGGTAAATTCAGTCAAGTTACTAAAGACTGTCAGAGAGGATGGAAGGAGCCCATTATAAGACTGACTGACTTAGCTGGAACCATGAAGTGTTTTTTAGAAATGGTTTTTCAATAACAACTTTTGTATACCTGCTTAAAAATGAGATGTACCTTCCTTGTCACAATCCTCTACATATGGGTGCTGAGTTTGATAGTAGTTATTTTATCATTACTGAGTTTTCTCTAAATCAAGATACTAAGTATTTCTACTTGAGAGATGGGATGACCAAAATAGAGAATTTTAAGTTTTAGCAATGGCATTTTCTTCTTCCAGTATAGTTCATACTTTAGACAAATGTCGCATTATTTGATTTCTAAAAGGAAAGTGTCAACTGTAACAGTTGATAGGCTCATAAAAGATGTGTTTTTGATAAGGGATTCTAAAAATTCTATGGGAAATGTTATTTACTTCTGCCATGATAAAAGCATCTTAACCATCTGTCTACATGATTGCCAGATTTAATAAACTGGTGCTCAGTTTGAATTTCAGATAATTATAAATGTGTTAAATGTCACAAATATTGCATGAGAAATAGTCTACAAATTATGTTAAAAAGAACTATTTGAGGTTTATCTGAAATTCAAATTCTACTGGGTGCCTTGTATTTTTTCTGGCAATTTACCTGGTAGGTGACTCATTTATGTGCCACCCTCCTTCACAGTTGCCACAGCAAGGATGGCAGAAAACCTTCTGCAACAACGTGCACCTCAAGTCCCTCAACTCTCGCCAGCATCTTATTTTCCAAGTAAGGGTTCCAAGTGTTAAGGAAAAGACCACTGCAGATTGCTGTCATTGGCAAAATTCCATGCTAATTTCAACTGGAATTGCAGAGCCAATATGATAGAACAGTGTCAGAGTGGTACCTGTACTCTCTGAACAGTCTCCTGAGAAGAGCTACTCCTGCAATAGCTCCCCAAACTTCAGTTCACAGGGTTACATTAAATAAACTACCTGAGGAGCTCTGGTTTGTGAATGGTCAAACTAAATTTCATTTTGGTCTTATCTAGCAGGAAACAGATCCAGGAGAAAGTTATCTAGCATGATGATTATAATATTTTACCTTTGCTCCTGCCCTCCATGTCCCTATGCTCTGCAATGGGAATGACTACAGAGAGTATGAATTTTTCATACTTGTCACAGTTCGTCCAAGAAGAGTTATGAAACCAACCCTGTACTATTTCTTTTCTTTATTAGTGGAGAACTAGCATGTGCCTTGGGCATGCACTCAAAGGCTCATCCTGGTTCTCATTTCTGTTGATCACACATAGGGGAACTTATAACCCTTCTTTGAGAAATATACCAAAATAAACCTTTTTATGAAAGAGGAAGAAGGGAAATTGCAGAACTATAATCCACTCTTATACTATACTTATACATATTTAACTTTGCTTATGTATATACTTTTAAAAATACCTGAGATTTAGTAATGCATGTATTTTTATGTTCAGCATCAATAGGTATAATGGGTACAACAAAGATAAAAAAATCAGACTTTTTACATCATCTGAGAATATAGTTTACCAGAGGCTGCTGATATATGGCTATGAATCAATTGAGTAACAATGCAATGTAGTATATGAAGAAGTGCCATTGTTGGTCACAGAAAGAAGAAAGGTACACTAGTTCAGTGAAATGGTAAATACGTGTAGTCTTAAATGGACCTTGATGGGTTCCATGTAATTAATGAAGGGATATAGGAAACAACATAAAGGAAGGCTGAAAAAGAGCAGGGGCACTCAAGGGTCAATGAGGACGGGGTCTAGATGAAGGAGAAGACTCTTGTGGAGGCAAATGTGGAGATACCTTGGCAGAGGGAGAATGATGCAATATAATGACAAGGTATGGTATTTGAACTTGGTCCTATAGGCGGTGGAAAGCTGTTGGAGATTTTAGAGTCCTCGAGTGACATGATGAAAGGGTTCTAGCAGCAATGTGTAAACTAGATTAGAAGGAAAATAGTGAACTTTGACAGCGTAGGTGTCGGTTGTGCACTTTCACTCAGAGTGAGTCTGAAAGCCAACAAAAGATTTAATGTAATGTAAAACACATACACTAAGACACATAGAGATGCATATGAGTATAAAGCAGGCTCTGCTCTCTTTTTCCTTCCCAGAGAACTGCGCTTCATGATGCTATGCAATCCCCAGGAGAAGCACGTTGGAAGCTGAGTGAGTTTCTTACATTACCTCTGTTCTTTGATGTGACTGCATTGAGGTCAAGCTGTATGTTGTATTCATTCTGTTTCTTGGTATTCCACTATTGCTATATTGCAAAGGGAGAGGGGTAGGAAACTATAGTCCTTCTTGTCCAGAAAGAGTTTTTATTTTTATATTTTTTAAAGATTTTGCTAGGCTTCATGATTATAAATAAATTAAAACCAGAAACTGTGTTTTCTCTTGGGCACGTAATTAAAAATAGTCTTTGAAGTGGCATGGTTAAGTGTCAAAGGAAACCCCCACTGCAGTCAATTTTAGAATAATTCCTAAGGACCTCAGGAATGTGCAACCCATTGTTGTATGCAAGTGGGAAATAAGCTGTTTTTTTAAAAAATATATACATTATAAGGGAAAAGCAAAACTAGCGTGATGAGATCACTGATGTTTTCAATATGAAAAGAAAGTATATTGTAAATAACAAATAGATTTTAACTTCCTTCTAATTTTCCCTGTGCTGCAAGAAAAATAAAACTTCCAGAATCCTGACAGAAAACAGAATGGGAATAATGGTATTCTTAAAAATCTTTGATGTTCCAAAAGCAGATTTCCTGTTATTGTGGTAACTATAACTTCTTGTTTTTATTACTGCTTGCAAGGTAATCTCAATTTTTATTGTTGTCTTAATTCCAAAGTCCTTTGGGCTTTATCTTCACCATGAAGTCAAAAGTAGAGCGTGGAAACTGGATTAAATTCATAGCCTTGCCTCGAGTGTCTGATGGGCGTTTGCTAATCAAAATGTCAATCTCCATGTCCTTTGGCAATTCAAATATTACTCAAATGGTGATCTTTCAGAAGAGATTTAACACCTTTTCTGTCCCCAAATAGCTTTCACTTTTATTCAAATTTAGATTTGGTGGTGGAGGGGAAGACATTCAAGAATCAGTGAATCAATTATTTTTGCACTTACTATTCTGAAAAGTGCTATGGGGGAAAATCTAACAGATGGAAATTTTTATATATTTGTAGAAGATGAAGAGCAGGAAAGAGAACATTCTAGACAGACTGCATGTGGCAAGAACTTAAAGCAAGACACTAACACATGAGGAAAGAAACAGAGACCAATATGGTGGAGCTCACCAAGTGTGCTGAATTATATATTCTTTCACAATTATTTATTCCTTTTCTGCCCTTGGATGCTTCCCTGCCTAGACTTTGGGCTTGGCCATATTATATATTTTTGGACATTGGAATATGAATAGACATAATATTTTTTCATACATGAGCTAGTGCTTTCGATGCAATGGCATGGCTTAACTAGGGTTCTCTTTCCTGCCCTCTGCCTTGATAGAACAGCATGCACTGAACCCAGGTGGATCTTTCCACCTTCATCCCCAAATGTGAAGACAGTGGTGAAAATTGCCCTCACATGCTAGAGAAGAGTCTCAGAGATTAGCTGGCCCAGATTTGGTGTGTAATGTGAGCAAAAATGACCCCTTGAAATTTTAAGTCACTGAGATTTGGGGGAGTTGTTTGTTGAGCATTATTATTAATTTAACAAAAGCTGGCAGATATTGAGGGTGAAAAAAAAAAAAAAGCCAGATCATGCAGGAACCTGTAGGCAATATTAAGGATTTTGGTTAAACATAAGAATAATGGGAAGTCATTGAAACGAGGTCTTGACACAATCAGGATTTTGTTTAAGAAGAGGAGAAATCACTCTGGATATACCAAAAACCAAAACAAAATAATAACCCCAAATGGGCAAAAATGCAGATTAGTGTTTGTAAGTTATTGCAGCAGGGAAGGCTATCTAAAATGTGTTGAATATTTGTTGCCAGGCTTTCTTCTAAGGACTTGACACAATGTAATGGCTAATTAAATCATCATAATGAGGTAGGCCATTTTATTTTTCCTGTTAACTATGAGCAAATTGAGGCACAAGGAAGATGTCTGAGTCTGTTTGGGCTTGCATAACAAAATACAATAAGGTGGGTGGCTTGTAAACAATAGAAATGTGTTTGTCACAGATGTGGAGGTTGCGAAATCCGAGGTCAAGGTGCTAGCAGATTTAATGTCTGGTAAGGGCCTACTTTCTGGTACACAGATAGTGACTTCTTGCAGTGTTCTTATTTGATGGAAGGGGGCAAGGCAGACCTCTTGGACTTTTCTTATAAGGGCAACTAATCCCATTCATAAGGGCTCCACTCTCATGATCTCATCTCCTCCCAAAGGCCTCACATTGTAATATCACATTGGTGATTAAGTTTGTAAACCAGAAATAAAAGTCTAAGTCAATTCTAAGCCCACCTCTCCCTTTGGCCAAGGGCATTCCAAATTATTCGGAAAAACTAGTTTAGGCCATGATGGGAAATGAGGGTCAGACATGCTTCACAAACATCAACACAGAGATCTTAAGACTGATAGAACAGACTCTTGAAATCTGATAAGAAACATTTACAGTCTATTTTCTCTGAAATCCTGCTACCTGGAGCTTTCATCTGCATGATAAAACCTTGGTTTCCACAATCCCTTACTTTATTTTATTTTAATTAATTAATTAATTTATTTTTGAGATGGAGCCTTGCTCTTGTTACCTAGGCTAGAGTACAATGGCGTGATCTTGGCTCACTGCAACCTCCGCTTCCCAGGTTCAAGCGATTCTACTGCCTCAGCCTCCTAAGTAGCTGGGATTACGGGTGTGCACCCTCATGCCCGGCTAATTTTTGTATTTTTAGTAGAGATGGAGTTTTGCCGTGTTGGCCAGGCTGGTCTCGAACTCCTGACCTCGTGATCCGCCCGCCACCACCTCCCAAAATTCTGGGATTACAGGCATGAGCCACTGCGCCCACCCCACAACCCCTTATTGTAACCCAGACATTCCTTTCTATTGGTTCCAGGTCTTTAAATAATAATTCTTTCAACCAATTGCCAATCAGAAAATCTTTAAATTTATCTATGACCTGGCAGCTCCTGTTTCAAGTTGTCTTGTGTTTCCATACCAAACCCATGTACATCTTACATACATTGATTGATGTTTCATGTCTCCCAAAATATATAAAACCAAGCTGTACCCTTACCACCTTGGGCACAAGTTGTTAGGACCGCCTGAGGCTGTGTCTCAGGTGCATCCTTAACCTTGGCAAAATACACTATATTGATTGAGACTCATCTCAGATACGTTTTTGGTTTACAAGTTTCAACATATAAATTTTAGACCACACAAACATTCAAACCATAGCAGAAAGGAAACAATTTTACCAAGGTTCCACATATATTAAATGGCAGAGCCAGGAATTCAATTCAGACAATCTGGTTTCACTGCCTGAGTTCTCAGCCAGAGGGATCCAGAAGAGAGAGGATGATGATGGTTTGAACTAGGGCTGAAGAAAGAGAGATGGAGACGTTCAGAAGAAGTTGATAGATATTTACAAAGTAGAAATATCAGGACTTGATTTTTGACAGGCTGTGGGACAAAAGAGAAGGAGATATTAAAGATAACTTCCTTATATGAGAAATGAATAATATACTGAGATGGGGATATTGAAGAGGACAGGTTGGGAGGTGAGATTCTGAATTCTGATTGTAAGCTGCTTGAGAGTAGAAGCTGTGTAATAACAAGTCTTTTGCTTTGTCTGTTGTAGAGACACAGTGACAATATGTAAAATAAATGAGTCATATTATTTACAAAGTCCATTTTAAATAGCACGAGACTTTGGTATGACAATTCTTTTTCATGAAGATGAATTTCTCTGAAGTGTTTCTTTTGCTTAAGTTCACAAATTTGAATCAGAATGAACACTCATGTTTGGCATGGATGCTTTCTCCATATACACAAGATCAATTCTTGTGTTATAGTTTGGTACTTCACTGCTACTTCATTTTATTAGTGGAAAATGCTCTTTCCTGAGATGTACCCATATACCATTCTGCAGCTTCATTGTCATGTTAGTGCTAATTTAATGTGATTTAGAGTTTCAGCATAGAACAACATTTATTTTGCTAATACAGCAATGAAAGAACAAGCATTTATTACAGGACTGTCCTGTGCCAACACTATGTAAACAGGTTATAACAAGGTTATTTCATTGAGTCCAACTATTCTTTCACAAATTATAGGTGTTTTTGCCTTGGCCACAGTTTCCTCCTGTTACATTGCATTTCTGGACTATAACAGTCATTAGATTATACTTTTTAAAAGAATATTTTAGAATATTAATTATTCATACTTAATATTCATTACATGTGAATAATAAAGGTAAACTTTCTTTTAATTTACTGAAACTCATCTGGCCAAATTATGCTGCTGTCCCTTAAAGTGGCCACTTAAGAAAGCTGGAGTCTTTTAGAATCAATATGACCAAATTATGTCATACACTGTAAGGGTCCTGAAGAGACTTGCTGCCCTTATGGTTTAATGAAGCCCACTATCCTTTTGTTTACCTTTTCCCCATTCTTGGCTGTGCCCAGTGCCACCTGATTGTCTTCAGCTTGAGACACTTAAGTACAATCTTGAAGCCATGTTAAGAGCCTCATGAATAGAGACCCATGGGACTGTCAGGCCAGAAGAAAACAGAGACTGGAGTAAGATTTATGTAGGGATGCCAAGAAAGAACTACTTATTTTTGTATTGTCTGTCTGAGATAAATGTGTGTGACCAAGGTGACATAAAAAATATTCAACAACTAGTATGGCATATCTGTCTATAATCAGAAAAGGTGCAGTCACCCATTAGGACAGAAATCAATCACCAGTCATAATAAATAGCAACCACAAATAACTATTAGGGCCTACGGATGGTTTCTGGTTAAATATCAGTCTTGGGAGCAGTTTGTCAAGTGGTGTAAGTGTGAGTTGTAAGAAGGCTAGGGCTGCTTATACTATGAAAAATTATGCACTTATTTGTCTCAATTACAGGACATAACTGACTGAAAAAGGAGTACAATGACTTGTTTTAGCAAATAGGTCAACCCCAAGGAAGATATTTTTTGACAAAATTGATAGTTGTATTTCCTAAAACATTATGTGTGTTATCTAGTGCTTTATCATTTATGAAGTATGTCTATGTCTGCCATTTCATTGGAACCTTACTGGAGTCCTGAGAGGTGAACAGGATTAGAGAGGTTAAGTAATTTTCCCAAGGCCATATGGCTAATAAACAGAATAGTTATGATGAGATGATAGTCCTTTTAGAAAGATGTGAAATTGTAGAAATAAATTAATGGTTCTCTTACAAAAGTTGAATGGCTTCAGAACAAAATAGGGAGGTTCAAAATTACAGTGAAAATAAATAGTAACAATTTTTTTTCTTGGGTAATAATAGTGAAATAAGGTAAATTTTTAAAAATAATTTTGTGTATAAAACAAAGTTTGTGTACATTGAACTATCAGAAAACAAATGTGTCACTGTCTCAGCCACCCATATGGACAATCTGTGTTTGTTTAGCATCATCATCATTTCTGACTCTGGATTTATATGCTACAGATAAATAATCATTGTTTTATGCTTACTCACATATAAGCACTTAAGAGTGAAAAATATGACATACCATTAATTCAGTAAAAAAAAAATAATAATAATAATGTGTACAGGGTGACTAAGCAGCACAGTAGCATCACCAGAACACCTGTATCAGCTGCTAAACAACAGCAACCACAAACAATGGCAGGCTTTCAGCCTCCACCTGTGAGGCTGTGTTTTGACTAAAAGGTTACTATACATTGTACTTTTTTTTTTTTTTTTTTTTTTTGAGATGGAGTCTCACTCTGTCGCTCAGGCTGGAGTGCAGTGGCCCATGGTCTCTGCTCACTGAAAGCTCCGCCTCCCGGATTCATGCCATTCTCTTGCCTCAACCTCCTAAGTAGCTGGGACTACAGGCGCCTGCCACCATGCCCAGCTAATTTTTTGTATTTTATTTTATTTTATTTTTTAGTAGAGACGGGGTTTCACCATGTTAGCCAGGATGGTCTCGATCTCCTGACCTCGTGATCCGCCTGCCTCAGCCTCCCAAAGTGCTGGGATTACAGGTGTGAGACACCGCGCCCAGCCTACATTGTACTTTTAAAATTTTGATGCTGTGTGAGTGCTTATGAAAATAAAAAAGAAGGCATATATTTGATGGCCTTTCAGGACACTGATCTTGATTCTGTTAAAAACTCATTTTTTCTACTTGTTGTTCAACTGCAATAAAATGAACAAGGAGTCCTTGGAGAAATGGCTGAGTCTAAAGCTGAGGCAGAAATAGTACAAGATGAGTCTCACCATCTTGCATTACCAGGAAATAAATTGTGAAAACAAAGCAAAAGCAGAAACAAAAGGATGCAGCTATGTTCAAGGGACATGGAAGCCAATTTGAAAGAGTTCCCAACGGCCAAAACTGAACAATTTGAGCAACAAAATGAATAATGTAGTATTGAATTATAGTATAAAATATAAAATAAGTATCCATGGATCTATAGTGATAAATATGATTTGTTGAATAAATATATTGGGGCAAGGAGATAAATATTCCTTACATAAAAATTCCTGACAATATATGTATAAAATCCCTTCTCCAGGAGATGAAGTTTTCTGCTCCCCCACAACCTTGTCACCTTTGAGTGTGAGCCAAACACTCACACTCAATTGCTGAACATTTTATATTTTAGTGACTTTCTTCCAAAGAATAGTGTATGGAAAGGGAAAAACAGTGACTTTACAGTGAAGAAACCTGGTAATCACCGCCTTAACCAAATGATCAAGGTTAACATCACCAGTAACAACTAATGTTCATATCATCTACCCCTGATATTACTTATTTAGAAGGGTACTTTACATTCAGTGTAATTTTTCCAAAAACCTATAACCTCAGTTTAATCGTAAGAAATACACTAGACAAACCCAAATTGAATGGCATTCTGTAAAATACCTAATCAGTACTTCTCAAAACTTCAAGGTCATGAAAACAAAGGGAGACTGAGAAACTGTCAGGAGCTAGAGGAGCTCTTCAGACATAAGAAATAAGTGCAATATGGAATCCTGGATTAGGAACTGGAATAGACATTTCCAGAAATGGAAAAACTTGTAAAATAAGAATAAAGTCTGGAGTTGAGTTAAAAGTAATGTAACAATGTTGGTTTCTTCGTTTTGAAAATATATCATGGTAAAGTCAGACAATAGAGTAGGGGAAACTGAAACCAGGGTATATGAGAACTCTGTACTATCTTTAGAACTCTGCTGCAAATCTAAAATTATTCCAAGATAAGTTTATTCAAAACAAACTATTTGTTTCAAAGAAAGTCCTTGTGTGCACGAATCTATGAATCTGTCTGTATATGCATATATGCATGAACGTCAGTTAGTAGAGTTTCGAATATTGTTGACAATTCCACAATATTGAGTAATAGTGACTAGTTTTGGTTTAATGTTTCTATTTTGGCCATTTTTTTGTACGTGTTCATAAACCCACATGATTTTTATGTTCATGTTGTCATACTCAAGAACGTCTTCATTATTTATGTATACTTTCTTTCAACTCTGAAATGAAAGTGTTTTAAACATCAACTTCTTTTCAGCATTACAGGCTCTTCTATTCAGGGACGTGAGGCAATGGATAGCCAGAGCACATACCTGCTTTTATTTCTGCAATTATTAAAGAGTCAAAAGCCTCCTTGGGGTAGCGTTCCACAGAACAGGGATTTGTCTTTCAGTTACAGCGAAGAAACATCACATTAAGTTCTTTCATTCCTCTCGAGCTTCCAGACCTCACACAGTTTCTGTCTCTGTTGATGCTTAAGTTGTTAAGTGGTGATAACGGCAAATATTATCTCTTTTTCAAGAAAAAATAACTTGGCATATACACTTATCTGTAGTAATATGTCTAGGGTGAATAAGACAATTTGTGAAAGTGGAACTGGCTATTTTGTGAAATGAGAAGAGAATTGTGGAAGGCCAGCATTTCCTGGAAAGGTTTGTTGTTCATCAAGCTCAATTTGTTATGCCTTGGAGGGAAGAATAGGAAAGAATGTATCAAATTCCCTAATGTTGAACTTACCAGTATATCAATAACATCACCTATTCAAGGCTTTATATCTCTACACTAATCTGGCCAGATTTGAGGAAGCTACTGATCCATTTTTCATGTCTATGTACTTTCCAAAATGACTTAATATTTTTGTTTGTCCTCCCAGATTTTCTCAGTCAATTCCCCTGTCCTTCAGACTGTGTACATGAGATACCAAACCAACTAGTAAATTTATTGAAAAAAAAAAAAAAAAACCCGGAAAACAAAAGCTATATTCATCTTATTGTTGGGCGTTGTTTTGATAAACATGTTGATTGATGATGGTTCTTGTTCTAATCTATTGCAGAGTTGTATAGACACAGCCTGTTATTCTGCATACAGCAGTGTGGGGAATTTTTTCTTGACTTGAATAATTTGCCAATGTCTACAATGCAGATATAAACAATTTCCTCATATTGCTAGGCTCTAAATAATGATAAAATTTAATAATGCTAATATTTGGAAACATCCTGGCAATTGTTTGAGTTTTCTTTTTATGTTCAATAATTTTACATTGATTATAGTTCACACGTTTTAATAAATAAATGCTTAGGTAATGTAACAGGTGTGAACTAAACCAATTTTTTAAAACTAGATAATCCTAAATTTCACATATGTAGAAATTAATGCATTAAAATCCTTCCTCACATCTAAAATGCTTCTTCAGTGGTAAAATCAATCACTGAACTATGAAAGGATGGGTATTCTTAATCATTAATCATTGGACCTAAATATGTTACCAACAAAAATGTTAAGATTAGCAGCTTTTAGATTCTGATTTTTCGTACATATTTCCTCAAAAGATTATAAAATCAAAGATGGTAAGATTTCTCCTCCTTTGTTAAGTAAAATAATTAATTGGTGAGAAATGTTTTCTCTTAAAAATATTAACTTGCTTTCCAAGGATATGTTAGTCAGTTTTTATTATTGCTTTTTTCATTTCCTCCTTTTGGATTATGGGCTCTCAAATCTGATCCTTAACACTCATGCTCTTGAAATTGGAGGCTACTGAGGTATTATTATTTCTTATCCCCACTCCCTGAAGGTATGGCCTGCTAAGCTTTATGGGATGATGTTTTACTGAGGCAACTATTTGCAGGATAGGGTCTTCCACATGGCACTCTGGGGTAGGTGCCCGCTCTCCCTAACTTTGTGGAGCTATTGCAGTAAAGCTTTGGGGGTAAGAATAAGGGAGAAGAGATTGAATATAAATTCCCAAGACTTTGCTAGCAATAAATGTTTTAACCAGGACGTTTTCCAGAGTTATCTGATTCTTAGGTGTAACAAATTCTCTGGTAGGGTTCTGTGGAAAATGGTCTACGGTAGTGAGAGTTTGTGTTAATGGGGTCTGGAACAGAGGCAACAAAATGTTCTCTCTTTTTCACTGTTTTTTCTGTTTGTCCCAAGTGTAATCTTTGGTCAGAATTCTTGCTCCTGACTTCACCTCTGAGTCTGTTTGGAGAAAGGGCTTAATGAAAACTTAAGTATTGTTTTTTACTTACCTTTTTGACTGAGGGAGAGCAAATAATTTTTAAGCAGTAAATTTTAAAATATAAGCTCTTAGTTTCATGGGAGCTAGACATCTTTTCTTTACTTGCTTCCAGGTATTATTCTTTACTGTCTGTAAATTCGTTCTAATTTTTCTTTGCAGAAACTGTTTTCTGAAAATAAAAACACATCATGCCAAGGACCTTGCAAAGTCATGTCTAAGGAACTCAGATGCAAGTGTCTTGATTCCTGCCCTTTGGGAATGTGAATAAGGGAGGGAACAAAGGATGAGTCACTTGTCATCCAAAGGACTGATATCCAAAGTACGGAATACTTAGAAAAACAGTAAATGACATTAAAATTTCTGAGTGCATATAATGGAATTTATATGTACTAAATTTATTACATACATTTTGAAAATATAGGAAAGGAAAAAGAAGAAATCAATCAAAAACAGAGAGATAGTTGTAACATTTTGGATCTTTTCTTTAAATTTTTTAAAAAATGAAATTATTTAATAGTTTCAATACTCATATCTTTAAAATACTAGAAGAAAAATAAATCTTGGGGTAATTTAATTTAATATTTCTGATTTTCAAAGGAAAACAAATGCTCTTGTTGTCACTACTGTTCCAGGTTTATTATTACTTTGAGAGTAGTGATGTTTTATTTGTTTCTCTCAAACTCTTTAAGAACAAACGAAACCTACATTGTTCTAAGGCATGCTATTCCTTTGGATATGGACTTTTGAATCTCAGTCTGCTTGATTATAATAAATCCAAAGCTATGAAGACAAAATTCTCTGATATTTGTCTTACTAAATGGAAGACAATAATGGAGCAAATTAACATTGATTGAACAAAATAGAAACACTTGACATTCTGTATAAATATTCTTTTCAGAATTATTATACAGGCTACAATATTTTGTTTCAAATTATGAATCTTCAACTTAGTAGGATTATTTAAAACACCAGTTTTGTTATTTTTTGTTGTTTGTAAAAAACCATCAATATGAAAAATTTGGTAGAATTGACCCAACACTTCTACTCACTTTTCTCTTGGGACAGGATAAAGGGGGAAATAAGAGGAAGGGCAGAGTGCTGTTGAGTTCAGCACTTTGGTCTATCAGCTTTTTCAGTGACCACAGATTGAACTTCTAATGCAGCCAACTCTCCCATAATACTTGTTCTTGGTCACAAAGGGAAACAAAATGAGGGTGTATGAGTCACTCTACATTCTTTAAAGTTACTTGCAAAACAGTTTTCTTAAGAGGGGAAGCGGTAGTGTCATCTTTATCTTGAAAGACCATATCTTCAATAATTGAATAATATGAGCAAACTACCATAAGAGATGATGCAGACATTTAATTTTAATTATGGGTTCTAGCTATATCCTTTGCTAGGATTAAACACAGCAAAATAGCAGAAATTCTAGAGTTTACTAGATAACTCCTAAGAAATCCATCTGTCAAGAATAGGCTCCTGTACCCAGAACACAGCTGCTAGCTATCCCCTTAAAGCAGTAGATTCTGTGGTGGAATTAGTTGAGAGAAGATAGTGCTTTGAGACTAGGGCCAGAAACTTTCCCCTTGAAAAAGATGGGCAAATGTTGGGTCAGAGAGTAATAGAATTTATTGGAAACTTCACTGGAGAGCCTGGTGAACCAAAACAA
>NW_012115300.1:1775715-1784172 GCF_000951035.1 Colobus angolensis palliatus | reverse complement strand
GGGGATGTCTCCTAGTTAGGCTACTCAGGGGTCAGGGACCCACTTGAGCAGGCAGTCTGTCCCTTCTCAGATCTCAACCTCCGTATTGGGAGATCCACTGCTCTCTTCAAAGTTGTCAGACAGAGTCGTTCGCGCCTGCACAGGTCAATCCTGCATATTTCTATGCAGGAATAGAATACGGTATGCAAGACAGCCAATGCGTAGCTTCATATTAATAAGTTAATTATCTGCCTTAGCTGATGTCATTCTATGTATGATTTATAATTAAATATAACTATCAAAAGTAATAAAATTATCAGTTATGAATTGATTAAAAAGAAGGGATTTAGGAAAATGAAATAGTGATAGCCATTAGACAATTTCTGTACAAAAGAAAGAAATACAGCCTAAAGAAAGAAAATATAGATGAAAAGTACTTTGCTCAAGTGTAGATGGAATAGATGTTTCCTTAATTAGCTGAGAATACATGTATCAGTTTCCATTTCCTATTGCCCTAGAATAACCAGTGATATCCTATTATAAGAAAGGAAAGGTTAGACCTTGAAACAGGCCAAAATCCATAGTATTACAAGTTATATATTTTTTATTGTGATACCACTAGATTCTTTAAAGAAATAGGGAGAAAAATGTAGTTGATATTTTTATACTATCAAAGAAGTTCTCTCATACCACTATGCATATTTTTAATTGAAAACTGTTTTTAATATACTTAGTAAAATTCTGCTTAAATAATGAGAAAGCAGTTTTTTTCCCACCAGACAAAATAATGGACTTAGACCTTCAATCTTTAAAACACATGCAAGTATTTATATATCTGCAACTGAAGAAAAATGTTTTCACAACACTAACAAAAATTTAAATGTCTGCTTTATTTTTATATTACTGTAACATTTCAGGTGTCTCTTAAAAGACAATTTAAGCTGCCAGCTTATAAAAATATTGACTGTCTCCAGCCAAATTTTTAGGTAACTTAGTGTTATGCATCATTTACTAAAAGTTGACAACTAGATATTTACCTGTTTACCTTTTGGGCATGTCCTTTTTATAGCTTAATTTATTTACAAATAATTAGAAAGTGTTATCAAGTGAAAAATTAGCATTTTTATTTGAAATGCAAATTTTTTAAATCAGTCAATCTTAATTTAAAGTCAAAAGAAAGAATTCATTAGAATCACATTTTTGTATCACTCGTTATTTAGGGTACTCACTTTACTCATTTATTAAACATTCTAGAATATCCACGAGGAGCTAATCATTATGTTAGAAGGTACGTTTACAGAGATAACAAGAAATAGTTTTTTTCTTAAATAGTTGAGAATTAACTACAGTTACATTGTATTATAAGCATGTAATAAGTAATTATAGAGGATGTTGTGAGAGAAGAGAGAAGGATTTAGTGAGGTTCGGGTATACATTTAAGAACACACTTATAAGAAAAGGTGACATGATCTGATATTTGAAAGCTAAGTACAACTATTTGTGTTACGGTTAAAGGCTGAATTCAAGTTAATCTTTCCCTTATAGAAGAGGTATTTACACATACGTTTTGTTTAGACATGGGTCTCCTTCCTTTAGAGTCTCCTCTTGAATAGTCTTCCTGCTTACCTTTGATCATATAATTACTGAATTGCAAAGATGACAGGTGTTTTATCCATCCTTTATCTAAGTAGCTGTCAAATTTTGGTGTGTGTGAGGATTATCTGGATAAATTCTTAAAACTTACATTGCTGGACACCACCCAAAGTTTCTGATTCAGTAGGTGTGGGGTGGAAATAGACAATTTTAATTTTAAACAAGTTTCCAGGTGATGCTGATGTTATTGGTCTAAGTCAGTTTGGTCAGCTATAATAAAAATGACATTGGGTGCCTTGTACATAACAGAAATTTATTTCTCACAATTCTGGAAGTTGGGGTCTGAAATAGGGTGCCAGCAGGGTCGAGTTCTTGCTAAGGGTCCTGTTCCTGGTTTATAGACAGCCATCGTCTTGCTGTGTCCTCACATGGTGCGAAAAGAACGAGCTGGCTTTCTGGCATTTTCTTATAAGGACATTGATCCCACCTGTGAGGGCTCCTTCTCCTGACCTAATTACTTTCCATAGACCTCACCTCACCAAATACCATTACATTGGGATTAGGGTTTCAATATATACATTTTGGGGAGACACAAACATTTAGTCCATAACATGGACCATACTTGGATGATTATCAGAATAAACTGGGAATGTGGTAAAATCTAGACTTTTGGAGTCCACTCAGAGAGATTCAGATTTATTTGGATAGAAACAAATCTGTATGTTTATATGTCTCCCCAGTTGATTCTGATTATCAGTGAGGTTTTGAATCCACTGGCATTGTCCAGTCCTCTCATTTCACACACGATAAAACTGAGATGTAGAAAAAGTATGAGAATTCATCAAAAATATGCAACCGGCAAAGAGCAGAGCAATCTTTTTCCCATTATACCTAGTTTTATCCCTTCAAGAAACCATAGTGACAGTTCATGCTCTACTGAATTGAGTCAATACTTTTATCCTAACATTCAATGTTTTTCCGAATCTATTTTTTGCAAACGGTTGTCCCAGTAATTAATCTTGAATACAATTAGGTTATCCCCAATTCAATTAACACGAAAAAAGTATCTGCTATATTCTATGTGGGATAGGTAGATTCAGGTTAGAAGAAAACTCAGTCCACTCTTTCAAGGAACTTCCACACAAGCAGCAAATATTACATCCTCACACATGCACAAGAATATGCCCACATACAATGTAATAAAAGACAGATTTATAGTCAGTGTTATTGAAAAAGTACAGAATAGCAGAGGAGCTTCATCATTATGAATATTTCTATGATCTGTTTGCCAGACGCTGTGCAAACTTCTTAGGGATTAGAAGAGCATCAAGTCTTTATTTTCTTTTCTACCTAAGGAAAGCATCATATAAAATAAAACACAACTGACTCCATAATGTAACATAATTAAATCTATAAAAAGGACATGAACAAAATTCTATCAGAGGATAGAAATGGGAGTGACTAATTCAGTTGAATATGTGAAAATGCTGAAAGGGTGATTGGAAGGCATTTACACATTTGTAAGAGTGTTTTGTTTAGTTTTGAATACGTTTCGTCTAGTCTCTCCTCTTATTTTACCAGATAAAGGAAGGGCAGAGCAAAAGCACCTATAGCCTACAAAGATAAACCTGCAGCATGGACATCTACAGAAATAGTTAATAGGCTAATATAGGCTAGAACACAAAGCATGTGGAATCAAAATAGTATTCATGAAGGTGATTTTGACCTGGGCTTTGTAGGAGGCATAGAAGTTGGTAAATAATGTTAACTTTTGAACACATTATTAATTAATTCTTTTTAAAATTCTTTCTCCTTTATTTTTTAATAACAAAAATCGTACCCATTCTCCAGGTTCAAATTAAAGTCCTTAAAAGTTCCGTGTTAGAGTTTCTTACCTTGCCTGAACGTTACAGTGGTCTCTGGTGTTTAAAAAAGTATAGAAACCCTGCCCCAATTTGGCAGATTTTGATTTTGGAGATTCTATTCAAGATGCCTGATAGTAGAAACCAGAGGTTTCTAATTGGTGGTTTATCACAGCTCATTCTGATCTAGCAAATACCAAAACCTAGGATAAGTTAAATACATAATTGTTGAATGTTTATCTGCAACCTAAATGCCTAAATTCTCTTCACAAATTTCATTTCCTTAATACCAGGAATACAGTTTTAATGACTACACTTACTCTTCAATCCTAGTAGTTCGAATCAGAAAAGAATTTCCTACATAAACGCCTTTGGAGATAAGGAAACCCCAATCTTTCCACTTATCTACTCATGTCCACACTCATGCTTCCATCAAGAAATGCCATCCTGGGCACTGGAGGTGAAAAAACACACCAAGACACTGTACTTGTTTGGACTGTTAACAGCAACAACAAAAATACATTCTAACTGCACACATGATTTTTAAGTCAATTATTCATATATAGCTCTAAGATGAAGTTTAACTCCTCAGCCAAATTGAACTAAATTGTTCTAATTTCCTACATGTTACAGAAAACATCAGGAATTCACAATGTCTACTTGATGCTTATCCAATATTGAAGAATTAGTCATCGTTGAGTGTTGCTGCTGTTCTAAATTTTGTGCTTTTGATAATCACGAAGTCATAGAGCTTTGTGTAGGTGGATAATGTGGTTAGAGAAGTTGATGACTTGTTTTTCTTTGATCCTTTAGTAAGCCTTTTTAATGAATAAAGTTAGAATTATTTGTATGCACTCACATACCATAATGAATTCATCTTTTCAAAATATAAAACATTTTTATCTCTGAGACATAATGTTCTGAAGAGTGAAATCCCTTAGCTATCTATTTAATTAGAGCATACTGGATTAGGACTTTATTATTAGTCATTCTATTAGCTCAATACTCAAGCACACTGCAGATATGACTAAGAAGATTGTGTTTCCTCATGGACAAAAGATGTGACCCTGGAGGGAAAAGCAAAAGATATTCTTAATTTTATGACATTTGAAAATATTTTATAATTAACTTTTTGTGAGTGCTGGAGATACAATAGTCTCCACACTTCCAATCCTTTAATGAGAGGAAATTTGAGCATGGATAATACACAAAGGGCTAATATTTGGGGATTCCGCTAAAAACAATACAGTATGAAATGCCATTCCAAACTAGTGTTTATAAGCTGTATCTTGTATGAAAATCATTTTCCCTCTGTTGATAGTGTGTACCTCTTCATTTTATTATGTGGAAAGCTTATAGCATGTATATCAGATATTGTATTTCAATGCCATGTGTTTAAATGTGATTGAATATGCTATTTAAATTTTAAAATTAGCATAAGTAAAAATTTATGGGACCTAAGATGTTTTATAGAGTAGTAATAGTAGGCAACATTGTTACATGTAAACTCAGAATGCTACTTGGTATGTGTGTGATGATGAAGATTGAAAGATAATGGAAGAATCTTACTAAAACTCAACTCAGGTAATTTATTAGAAATGGCTAATTTGATTCTCACCACTACTCTAAAGTAAATATTATTGTTATCTCTATCTTACAAGTGAAGACCTTGTAATAGAGAGTGTAAGTAATACAGCCATAGTCAAGTAAATGGCAGAACTGATACAAGAACCTAAGCCATAAACTCCAGGGTATCTGATCTTAATCACTATACAACACTAAAAGAAGAATTTTCATATATAACTTTCAACATTATGATTCACAGTGGGATTAATAAAGGCTCATGTTAAGATGAAAGGGTAAAATCTGCAGCTATTCAGTGTTGCACAAATTATTTTAATGCTTTGTGTTAGTAGGTACTCTGTTTTATTAGAAAGTTAATTTGCTGAGGTAGAAAAATAAAGGTTTTAGATATAAAATATATTACCTCTGAATTTTGAATATAGTGGAAAGAACATTGAACATAGAATTAGGAATTCTAAACTCCAGCGCGCTCTATCTTTGGCTAGACCTGTGGTTCTCCAACTGTGCACCAAAGCCTCTGGGACATGGCAGTAAACTCACAGGGGACAGCTAGTGAAGTATTCAGATATTTTCTGAAGGTAACACTTGACATTCATTGGATACTGCACACACTAGTAGCTCATAGTAGTCCACAGTTTTACATTAGTTCACATTACAACTTCTATAATTATAACACATTTTTTGTGAGGCTGAGTTTTCAACAGTTGCTGTGATAAAAAGCAAAGAGTATGTGAAAATCAACATGGAACAGGAAATGAGGGTGGCAGTATACAACATTTCCAAGGCTTGGCAAATCATGCAATGCCTAGCAAGAGCATGGATCCTGTTAATAAGTGATTGTGGTTAAGAATGGTGTAAAGATACTATTTTTTTCCTCTCAATTTACATGTATCATTTAAGTAGCTATTAAATTGTAGGATATAAATAGTTTTTAATAAATTTAATTAAAAATATTGTTTGGATGTAACTACTTAATAAGGGGAACTTATAAGCACCTCTTTTTGTACTATGAGCACCATGAAAAAGCTACTGAGAACCTAAGAGACCTGTGAACTGAGAAAGTTTAGGAACCTCTGGAGTGGAAGTTTGTTTCTTGTTATATTGAAGCATTTTTTTTTTTTTCTTGGCTTCACTTTCTTACCTGAGAAATGAAAGACCCAGAGGTGGTGATCTCAAATTCTAGTCTAACTTTAATAGTCAATGATTTTATGATGAGGCAGAGGGTAATGTAGGTGACTTTGACAATTTCATATAACCTATAGTATATAAACACTACCTTAAACTGGGAAAAACACAGAATGTAGCTGTTCTACTTAATTCTTTTCAAACATATTTTAAAATAAATCTTTAAAACAAATTAACTGTTAGATGTAAATGAGTTAATCATTTAAAAATATATCTCATCTTTCTCTTTATGGAGCACGTGGATTTTGTGTTTGTTTTGCTTCCTTTTGTTTTTGGCATGCAGGTGTTTTCTCCACTTGCTAGTGCATTGAATTAGAAAATTCCCAGAGTAAATGAAAATCAGTACTTTGTAAATGTTTGAAAATCTAGAGTGTCTGAACTACCTAAGAAAATATTGTTGCATGAAAATTTCAAATATAAAACAAGTAGCCCACTGTTTTCAATAAAAGTTCTGGCTAATAACCACACTACAACTGCATTCTTCTTGATTGCCAACTTACACAGGAACACACCCATTTAAGAATCCTTTGAATATGTGTGTATAAAAATACTTGTTACATGAACAAATAATGGGCTCTCATTAGGCATCTATCAAATAATTGCTGTTTGATTTTTTTAATTGAGATACAAAACATTTGTGTTTGCTTGGTTGGTATGTTTGTGGCTAAAAATATGGGACCAAACTAGGTATTATGCTACACCCAGATGATTAACACATTTGATTTTATTGGCAATACCTGAAGGAATGAAAATTACAAAATATTTTTGAGATATTTGTATCATTGGGCCAGTGAATTTAGAAATAGAAAAATAAATCTTCCATTTTGAACAGCTGTATAATGGCAGAATGTCCCTGTGAATGGATTGTGAGCTGTTACATAGTATATGTATATGCTTAGTGTGTGTTTATTGAATTAAACCAAACAAAAACAACAAAACCCCAAATTCCCAAACATCAGTCCAATTTTGTAGTAACATGCATGCATGGAAACAAGTGATTCAATTTCTTTCTTAGTCATATGGCAATAGATATGATTCATAGTTGATTCATCTGAATAAAGTTGTAGACTATTTAGACAAATATACCAGTTTATTTCCTTTTAACAGTATTAAAGACTTCCTTTAAGTAGCAATGAGAATACTTGATGCTTTAAAATTAAAATAAAGACTTGAACATCTATAAAATTTAGAGATCATCTTAATATTTTCAAACAAAATTTAGATGATTTATACATCCTTGGTTGAATCACAATAAAGTTATAGACCTGGAGAAAAATCAGCAGTTGTTATTTTGTACAAACAAACTGAGGTGGTGGTAACAGTTCTACATATTTTTGTGAGCAGTCTATTCAGGTGTTTGTATATGTTTGTTCAAATACTATAACTATAAATTTATTGGATTAAGTATATCAATTTCTTGTTGCTGTAACACATTACCATACACTTAGTGGCTTAAATTAGGTAAATTGATTATCTTATAGTTCTGAAGGTCAGAATTATCACTGGGCTACAAACAAGGTATCAGTAGGGCAGTGTTTCTTCTGTGGTTCTAGGTTAGAATGTTTCTTTGCTTTTCTAGCTTCTAGAGGTGATCCTCATTTCTTGACTTGTGGCCCTCTTCCCTCTTAAAAGTGAACAGTCACTCCAGCCTTGACTTCAGTAGTCACACCTACTCTAACCCTTCTGCCTCCTTTCTTCCTCTATAAGTATTAGTGTGATTATGGAGGAAGTAATCGTGATTGTGTTGGTTCCACCTAGATTTTCATAGTTCCTTTATCCCTGTAAGGTAACATCTTTGGAGGACATTCTTCTGCTTACCCCATTAAGGTACGCACCTTGCTGCATGTAATAAAGGATTTTAGGAGGCTGTATAAATATTTTATGAAGGCTCTACATTTAGTAGATTAACTCTCCTTATTTGACATGCAGAATTCAGGTTTCCATGTCATAGAATAATTATAAATCATACAGTAATTGGGTCTTACCATAAATTTCTTTCGATGCAGTTATAAGTCGTAGTCGGAAAAATGAAATGAGACTTGAAAAAGAGTTGCTAAAATTTGAAAATAATTTTTTAAATCTAAAGTTTGTATTAAATGAAGGAGATGACTTTGAAGAGTTTGTATGGGCCAGATGGTGGCCTCTTGTGAGCTAAAATGTTATTAAATTTGGATTTTTTTTTTTTATTATACTTTAAGTTCTAGGGTACATGTGCATAATGTGCAGGTTTGTTACATATGTATACTTGTGCCAT
>NW_012115300.1:1706381-1770785 GCF_000951035.1 Colobus angolensis palliatus | reverse complement strand
CAGAATAATGACTATAAACTCCACGTTTCCTGCTACTGACTCCCTCTCTCCTTGTTCTCCATCAGGGAACCTATCACTCAATTTCCTATTTATTTATTTTATGGCCTATCATCCAATATGGAATATGTACAGAATATATGGAATTTTCATATTGCTTATCACTGTATCCTAATACCTAGAACCCTGCTGACATGCAAATTTGGTATTAGAAAGTTGTTTTCTGAAGGTGTGAGTGGGTAGGATTTATTGGTTGATAGGCTTGAGGAGAAGAGACAAAAAGGAAGAGTTTGAAGTAACAGAATTTTTGTTTTGATAGTGCAGAGAAAATGGTGTGGTATATCACAGCTCAAGAAAATAATAAAGTCATAAATTGTTTGAAGACAAAGAAAAAAATGAGTTAAAAAAACTAGGATTAAGATAGCACTGAGATGTCCAAGGGGGGAAACGTTCTGTAGCAATTTGGGGAGGAGTAACTCTTAGAGCAAATCTTATTCCCACAGAACAGCAGGCACGTGTGATTTAATAGGTGTGTTGCCAAAGAAAAATCATGGAGCTGACATGACCTCACAGGATCCTGCTTTCATCCCTTTCTTGGCCTTGGTACTTTTTCAGGTTTTCATTTTAATCTATATTAATTCTTTTTTCAGCATGTCCTCATAGATAGTTTTTATCATTATGACAGTGATTTGTTGTAATTATCAGTCATTGTATACATCAAGAATTTTATATTCTTTTTAAGACATTCTAGCTTATTGTATATATAGTCGTGTGCTTCAAAACATCTTTGTCAACAGTGGACAGCATATACAACAGTGGTCCCATAAGAGTATAATAGAGCTGAAAAATTCTTATCGTGTGATGTAGCCGCTATAATATTGTATTGCAACGCATTGTTCAAGTGTTTGTGGTGATGCTGGTGTAAACAAACCTGCACTGCCAGTCATGTAGCACCTACAATTATGTACAGTATATACTACTTGATAATAATAAACAATTATGTTATTGGTCTTTGTATTTATCATACTATAATTTTTATTGTTTTAGAGTGTACTCTTTCTACTTATTAAAAGAAAATAACTGTTAAGCAGCCTCAGGCAGATCATTCAGGGGGTATACTAGAAGAGGGCATTGTTATCATAGGAGATGACAGCTCCGTGTGTGTTGTTGACACTGAACACCTTCCTGTGGGACAAGATGTGAAGGTGAAGACAGTGATATTGATCATCTTGACCCTGTGTAGGTGTAGGCCGATATGTGTGTTTGTGTCCTAGTTTTTTTTTTTTTTTTAAGTATAAAACGTTAAAAAGTTAAATAGAAAAATCTCATAAGAATATAAAGAAAACATTTTTGTACAACCAGAATATTATTTGTTTTCTAAGCTAAGTATTACAACAAGACTCAAAATATCAGAAAATTTAAGGTTATAAAGTAAGAAAGTTACATTAAGTTAAGGTTAATTATTGAAGAAAGAAAAACATTTTTTGTATATGTAGTGTGGCTTACCTGAAGAGTGTTTATAAAGTCTACAGTAGGGTACAGTAATGTCCCAGGCTTTCACATTCACTCCCACTCACTCACTGACTCACCGACTCACCCAGAGTAACTCTGAGTTTTACAATCACCATTTATGGTAAGTGTTCTATACAAGTGTACCATTTTTAATCTCATAATTTATTTTTACTTTACCTTTTCTATGTTTATATACACAAATACCATTGTGTTACAAATACCCTCAGTATTCAGTACAGTAACTTGCTGTGCAGGTTTGTGGTTAGGAGCAATAGGCTATGCCATGTAGCTTAGATGTGTAGCAGGCTGTGCCATCTAGGTCTGTAGAAGTACACTTTATGTTGTTCACACGATGATGAAATCACATAACGACATATTTCTTAGCATGTATCCATGTCATTAAGAAACACAAGACTGCATTTGAATTTTTAGCATTTTTTAAAACAATTTTCTGCTTGCACTTAAAACTTGTATTTTATCTTTTATTGTTCTAGAAAAAGCAAACAGTATGTAGGTATGCGGTAAGCATCTGAGGGGACTATCTGAGGAACTGCCATGCCCTGAAAAACAGTGGTTTATATTTGGCCCCTCCCATTCCCATTACTACCAGTTGACTTTGTGTCATTGTCCTAGCCTCCTAGTCTGAGTAACAATAAATATAAGTTATCATGACAACATTTTATTTCCGTGTTTCATATTTTCTATTGTAAATAATATTAGTGTTATGATTAATTATGTTTCTCCCCAAATTCAAATGTTGAAGCCCCAGTGCCCAATGTCACTATATTAAAAGATAGGGTCTTTAAGGAGATAATTAAAGTTAAAGAGGTCATAAGAGTGGGCCCTAATCCAATATAACCGATGACCTAGAAAGGGACACCAAAGATACATATGCACGGAACAAAGACGATGTCAGCAATCAGTGAGAAGGTGGCCACCGGCAAGCCAAGGAGAGAGGCCTCAGGAGAAAACAAACTTGCAGACACATTAATCTCAGACTTCCAGCCACTAGAACTGTGAGAAAATAAATATCTGCCGTTTAAGCCACCCAGTCTGTGGTATTTTGTTAAGGGAGCCCTAGTAGACTAAAATACTGGGTTTCTAAACTATCACTGCTGTCCATCAGGCTTGCTATGACACACATAGCTTCCTTTCCTGACCCAATGGGCATAACGAGACTCATGGTTGCACCTCACCAAGAAGCGTAGTGAGCCTGAAGGAGGGCAGGAACGGTCGTTGGGCAGCACTAGTAATGTGTACCACATGCTCAGCTGTTGGCTGTTTTTCTTAATGAATTACATAGATTTCTCCTCCTCTTCATATCACTTCTCTAAGACTTTGTGCTGTCCTTGACTTGCACCCACATTTGATTCCACTTTTCTTCTAGAATGTAAATTGTTCATAATTCGCTATTCATTACCACTGTTATATAGGTGACCTGCTCTAGGAAGCCTATTGAATTTCTCATTACAAAAATGTTCATATACAGGAGATTAAAATTGCAATTTCTGTAAGAAGAAGTCATGAATTAGTTTAATAAATAGATATTTTAATTATTAATTTAATGGCTAGCTTCACATAGAATTTATGTGATATATGTATAACATATACATGTCATATAAAAACAAATATATATTTCTTTCCTCTGACAGCTAAGAAGGGCTAAAAGAAATAACACTTGAGTAGCTACAAATATACCTCATGCCCATAACTTGGTTTCTAATACAATTTTCCAGTAAAAGGAACCAAGGTTCTTTAGAGAAAGAGCTAGGACTGGGGCAGAAAATATACAAGATGATCCTGTAGCAACTTACAGTGCCAGAAAGTCAGGAAGTCTCCCCAGTCCCTCACACACACACAAAAAAAAAAACAGAAAAAAGCCCACAATGGTGGAGGTATGTCAAAGGAACACAAGAGTCAAGTAAAAGAGCTATCAACACTGGAGCACTGTGAGCAGCAAAATAAGTAAAGTCATATTGGGTTATACCCAGGGAATGAAATGAATAACCACGAGTTAATAATGATGGAAATAAATCGTTGAATACATTAATACATAGAGAAGAAGAGAGACACCTATTCAGAAGAATTTCAAAAATAAATTGTTTATATACTTCACACTAAAGGAGGGGGAGCATAAGTTACCACTCCTTAAGGGTGGAGTGTGCATAATGACTTTATTATAAAGAGTAAAACATGGGAAAGAGGAAAAAGTAGTGACTGTGTGGTGGAGAAATCAGAAAAGCAGCAAGACTTCACGCAATGATGTGATCAAGGTCATCATCAACAGTTACAAATTATATTGATAGTGTGTAACCTTGACATAATTTGATAAAAATGGTACTCTGCCTCTGTGATCTTCCTCCAGTAAATCCACAACCCTAATCTAATCATGAAAAAGCCATGATTTCTATGGAAGGGACATCCTGCAATGTATCTGACCAGTACTCCTCAAATCTATCAAGGTCATCAAAAATAAGGGAAGTCTGAGAAACTGTCACAGCCAAGAGGAGCTTAAGAAGACATGACAACTAAATGTGATGTAGTATCCTGAATGGGATCCTCAGATAGAAAAAGGACATTAGGTAAATGTTAAAGAAGTAAATAAATTACAGACTTCAGTTAATAATGTGTCAATACCAGTTTATTAATTGTAACAAAAGTACTATACTAATATAAGACATTTAAAATAGGAGAAGCTGTACTTTGTGTACTGTCTGCTCAAGTTTTCTTTTTTTTGAAAACTGTACTTTAAAAAGTACATTTGTAGTAGAAAGTGATTGGGAGAAAAAAATCTGAATTACTGATTACCTCCTTTGAAAGGCACTTTTGTTAATCTTAGCTCAGGAAAACATCTGCCTATCTGAAGTGAATAACAATCATATTGAATATTGCTAGAGGAGACACTTATGTTGGAAAACAAAACTCCATGTATTCAAAGCTTTATAACTTTTTTCTCTTACCATATAGCATACTGATGTAAGGATGAGTGAAATAATTTAATCGTGTTTAATGTTAGAATGATTTTTAATTGCCTCCATATGTAAGAATCTTTTTTCTTCTAATGCTGATTTAGCAAACTTTAAGATGAATGTGGTGCATACTGCCAAGGTACATGCACATTTTTTAGATGTCTGGTCTTAATTTGACAGTCTTTTGAACTTTAGTGTATTCTATGCACCATCAGCTGACATCATAATTTTAGGGAACTGATATTAGGATTGGCAATGTTTCTACTATAGCTTAGTGATAAAAAATAAATCATAACTAGGAACAAATGAATTCTCTGGGGCTAATCATAAGGTGGTTGTATAAATCAAAGAGGAGAACAAAAACACCTGGGTAAATTAATTTAGGAGCAGTATCTACTAATTTTGAATATCAGCCAAACATTCCTCAATGCTTTTCAGAACAGCAATTCCATGTGACTTAATAGGTGTTCTGACAAAAATGGTGGTCATTTGAGTTTTGAGAAAATCTAGGTTTAGCTAAATTAAATGAGAGATACTTCTAAGACTTCTCATAATATACTAATATATTTGGTGATTCCTCAAGTTCATATAACTTCCTAATCTTTTGATCACAAATTTATTTTCAAAGAAAACTTGTATTTTCCTAAGAAAAAGTTCCTATTTAACTGTACCTTGGAGACCTTGGTCTAGATAAATGTTTCTCAGAGTCTAGTCTCACTATCAGGATCACCTGGGGAATTGTAAGAAATGTAAATTATTGTACTCTACCCTAGATCGCCTCAATCAGAAACTGTCAGTTTGGGGGCCAGAAATCTGTGTTTTAGCAAGCCTTTCAGGTGCTTCTGAGGCATGGTAAAACTAGAGCACTATTAATCTAGAAGCTCCTCGCATCTTGAACTTAGAGACCAATGTTGTTGATTTCTTAATACCTTTACTACAGTTTTTCTTTAAGGAAATTGGCTAAAAGTCATTACTTTATCTTGACCTTCAAAAGAGCTATATATAAGTTTTTAGTATTCAGAATTAAATAAATGGGATATATTGCTTAAATTATCTGAGATGAAGCAAAATAGCTCTTTGACTCTTTGAGTACCTGGCTTCTGTTTAATGTGGAATGAATAAGAAGGTCCTATTTCTTTGGTAGGACAGGAGAGTAGGGTGACTTTATAGAAAAAAGATACATAAGATACATGAATATTTTGTTGTAGACTATGAGAAACAGTTTTATTTTAAGGCCTCAATCTACTTAATGAATATAAAGAAGGTTTAATAGATTGGCATGTAAAGTCTGCATAATTAGGGACAACATGTAGAGTACTTAATATCATAAACTCTACAGGTCCAGACTGCTTGGGTTTGAACCCCAGCTCTATCTTGGGCATGTTATGTATTCTCTCTATTTCAGTTTCCTGTCTGTGAAATGCAGATAATAATCATACCTACCTCATAGACTCTTATATAAAGTTAAAATTAAAGCATTAATATTTTTAAGTGCTTAAAACTTTGGGTAAATTCACTATAAATGTTAATAAAAGCTGAATGTGAATAATAATTGATTGTAGCCTTATATATGTGATCACAAGGGTTTTGTCTGACAGTAAAATATTAAAATCTTTATTGTATTTCAATGTGTATTATACTAAAAATGATTGAGGAAGCAATAAAATTGCGTGTTATAATATGAGTGCCTCATTCACTCTACAAATTCATATTAAATGATTCCTATTTAAAAATAAAATTTCTTGATCTCAAAATGATTAAGATTGGGCTGATTTTAAAAATGTTTAGTTAATTGATTCTGAACTTAATACAATGAATTTCTTTTATGTATGTTTATTATATAATTTGATTTACTATTTTTCTCTTACTTCATAGGTAGGTTGTTTAATTTGTTTAATTATGTGTTTCCACATTCACTGATCAGAGAAGGCTATTGATTTTTAACAAATAGAATTGAAAATATATGAGGCAGAAAAATTAGAAGTTATAATTTAAGAATAAGTATATTTTAAAAATAATTATTTGAGAAAAGACATATTCTTGGTCAGAAGCTAAACTTTTTTTGTTTTCCTTCAACTTTTCTTTTAGGTTCTGGGGTACATGTGCAGGATGTACAGGTTTGTTACATAGGTAAACACGTGTCGTGGTGGTTTGCTGCACAGATCAACCCATCACCTAGGTATTAAGCCCAGCATCCATTAGCTATTTTCTTGATGCTTTCTCTGCCCTTCCACCCACACTCAACAGGCTCCGGTGTGTGTTGTTTTTCTCATGTGTCCCTGTGTTCTCATCGTTTGGCTCCCACTTATACGTGAGAACATGTGGTAACTGGTTTTCTCTTCCTGCATTAGTTTACTGAGGATAACAGCTTCCAGCCTCATCCATGTTCCTGCAAAGGACATGATCTTGTTCCTTTTTATAACTGCCTAGTGTTCCATGGTGTATATGCACCACATATTCTTTATCCAGTCTATGACTGATAGGCATTTGGATTGATTCCATGTTTTTGCTATAGTGAATAGTGCTGCAATGAACATACACATGCATGTATACAATAGAATGATTTATATTCCTTTGGGTATATACCCAGTAGTGGGATTGCTAAGTCAAATGGTATTTCTCCCTCTAGATATTTGAGGAATCACCACACCATCTTCCACACTGGTTGAACTAATTTACACTCCCACCGACGGTGTAAAAGTGTTCTCTTTTCTCTGCAACATTGCTAACATCTGTTGTTTCTTGTGTTTTTAATAATTGCCATTCTGACTGACATGAGATGGTATCTTCTTGTGGTTTTGATTTGCATTTCTCTAATGATCAGTGATGTTGAGCTTTTTCATATGTCTGTTGGCTGCATGAATGTCTTCTTTTGAGAAGTGTTTGTTCTTGTCCTTTGCTCACTTTTTAGTGGGGTTTTTTTTTCTTGTAAATTTGTTTAAGTTTCTTGTAGACTCTGGATATTAGACCTTTGTCAGATGGATAGATTGCAAATTTTTTCTCTCATTCTGTAGGTTTTCTGTTCACTCTGATGACAGTTTCTTTGGCTGTGCAGAATCTCTTTGGTTAAATTAGATCCCATTTGTCCATTTTGGCTTTTGTTGAAATTGCTTTTGGCATTTTTGTCATGAAATCTTTGTCCATGCCTATGTCCTGAATGGTGTTGCCTAGGTTGTCTTCTAGGGTTTCTATAGTTTTGAGTTTTGCATTTAAGTCTTTAATCAATCATGAGTTGATTTTTATAAAAGGTGTAAGGAAGGGTCTAATTTCAATTTTCTGCAATATGGCTAGCCAGTTCTCCCAGCAACATTAATTAAATAGAGAATCCCTTTCCCATTGCTTGTTTTTGTCATGTTTGTCAAATATCAGATGGTTGTAGGTATGTGGTCTTATTACTGCGTTCTCTATTCTGTTCCATTGGTCTGTGTGTCTGTTTTTGTACCAGTACCATGCTGTTTTGGTTACTGTAGCCTTGTAGTATAGTTTGAAGTTGGATAGTGTGATGCCTCCAGAGAAGGTAAACTTTAAAAGGCATTTGGAGACATAAAGCTAGTTAATTAATGTAAACTTCATTTAAAAAGTGTTTATGCATCCCAAATTTAGTTATTAGTTAATAATTTATTGGAATCTCTTTTAAGAGCAGAACTAAAATAGTCTTAAGATGAAGCTCAAAGCGTCTCATAGTGAGACTACATCTCTACAGCTTTTTTTTTTTTTTTTTTTAATTACCTAGGTGTGGTGATGTGTGCTCATAGTCCCAGCTACTAGGGATGCTGAGGTGAGAGAATCGCTTGAGCCCAGGGTATTGAGGCTGCAGTGAGCCATGATTGTGCCACTACACTCCAATCTGGGTGACAGAGTGAGACTCTGTCTCAAAATAAATGAATGAATAAATAAATAAATAATAAAAATTTTAAGAAATTTAAAAAATAAAATTTAAAACAGATAAAGCTCAAATAATGAAATAAGCATAAAATAGGATTCATATATACTTTTAATTTTGGCATTTTATTAGGTTATATACTTGAATATAAAAATTTACAAATATGTGCACTACATTTATATTCAGTGACAAACTTATTTGCTCAACGAATAATTAAATTTGAGCTACACAGCTATAAAACCAAAGAACACATAAAATACAGTCCCTTTAAATTTCTATTTTTATTTTTGAACCTTGACTAAAAACTTATTGTTTCCACACTGGCTAGAACAATCAGTCTGTTTACATAAATTATTCTGAGTATTCTGTATTTTTTGTTCCATGACAATGAACATTCCTTTATTTTTTATTAAAGTTTTCTCTTCTAGACACATAGTCCCTTCTTCCCTGACACCCCGGTATCCATAAGTAGCATGTGTCCTATTTTTTAAAACCCTTGGTAACAGTTACTATTTGCATAATTTACTTGGGGTTTGTATCTTTATTGGTGGGTATAAAAGTGATTTGTGGGTGTTTTTTCCAGTTTTAACTTTCGTGCATGGATTTCTTTTAAACTCTTTGCCTTTTGTGACCATGTCTCCAAGAGTTCTATGTTAACTCTTCATTTCTGAATACTGCATTCTCATTGATCTCTTTTTTCAAAATCTAATAATGACCATTCCTTGAAATACTGTCTTGCAGTGTTATTTAATTGTTTCAGGTATATATGCCTCATCTTCAAATGAGTTGTTAGGCCCTAGGAAGGCAGAGAGTCATGCTGTACAAGTAGTCTGTGCCAGTACATTTTGTGGATGAATGAAGTACATTCAAACACTTTTTGAATGACAGATGAAAGATGAAAAACGACCTTCTGGAGACAACATATTTTTGCTTACTTAAACAAGTGTTGTCTAATGTCTACTATACGAGTTAAGTGCTTTACAGATATTAGCTCATTTGATTTTCAAAATTAATCATCTCTATGGTTGGAATTCTAATTTCCAATTCACTACTTATGTAATCTAGGGTAAGTTACTCTTCAGAGTTTCAGTATTCTCATTTGTAATATGGTGATAAAGATAGTTTTCCCAAAGTATGTTCTGAAGATTAAATAATATACCATTTGTAAAGTTCCTGGTACATAGTAATCATTTTCTATCTACATTATAGATTTTCCTAGAAATCACTGTAAGTGACCATTGAATGTATTTTTTTCTATAGATTCAAGGGGTACCTGTGCAGGTTTGTTACATGGATATATTGCCTACTGGCAGTGCTTGGGCTTCTATTGTATCCATCCTCATAATGAACAATGTATCCAATAGGTAGTTTTTCAACCCTCACCTCTCTCCTACCTTCTCCACTTTTGGAGTCCCCAGTGTCTATTTTTCTCTATGTTTGCCCATGTGTAATCATTGTTTAGCTCCCACTTATAAGTGATAACGTACAATATTGACTTTTCTGCTTCTGAGTTATTTCACCTAGGATAATGGCCTCCAGTTCCATCCATGTTGCTGCAAAAGACATGATTTCATTCTTTTTGATGGCTGTGTAGTATTACATGGTGTATATGTACCAAATTTTCTTTATATCTAGTCATCTGTTGATGAACACAGATTGATTCCATGCCTTTGCTACTGTGAATAGTGCTTCGATAAACATGTGAGTGCAGGTGTCTTTTTGATATGATTTCTTTTCTTTTGGGTAGACACTCAGGAGTGGGACTGCTGGGTCAAATGTACTTTTAATACCTAAAATCTTTCATTTTTACAAGGCCTGGAAGAATCTGCTGATTTGTGTAATGGGTTGTCAGTCAGCTTGGATTAGGGCAAGGAAGAGAACAACCTAATCTGGAAACCTTAAGTAGAAATATTGGTGGGTCAACAGGAAAGCCAAAAGTGGTCTTTCAAAGGAAATATTGCCAACAATTTTGTTTGGCGAAAGGTCTCAGCGTATAAGCACCCTACACAAGAAAGAATTAGCATGTAGAATATATCACTTCTAGAGGGCACAACCCTAGGTGACAACTAAATCAGTCACACACAGCATTTCTGCCTCTTAACTTTCCTGTCTCAGATTAGTCCTCCAGAGATCTAAAGCAGCTGGAAATTTGGGAAATTAATGAAAGAAAAGTCTACACCAAAGACTTCTGCCCTACCATAAGCTTCCAAGGGGGAGTCAATCAGAGCAGAGAATGGCAAGACTATTTAAATGAACTTTAGAATTTTATGTAGAATAGACTCTCTATTACCGTGGAAAGAGACTATAGTGACCAGAGAAGCTGTAAGTATTGCCCTAATTTTATCTAAAGGTGAGTGGAAATCTTGGGGCACATTTGCAAGGATAGTAGGAAACAATAAAATTACTTTGTTTTTTTACCCCTTACCATATCCTACTCATTCAATAACTATTAGGTTACAATTAAATTAATTAAATCTTTATTTACTTTATAATTTATTTTTTAGTCAGAAAATAAAGTAAATACTATTTCTTATAAGCTTGGAAATATTATAAGTGAGGCAGACTTAAAGCTGAGAGCAAGGCTCATGCCCAGTACACAGAAGGAGCCCTAATTTTGAAAGCTGACATTCTTCTTTCTTTTGTACTAGCCTTATGTATATTTGTCACTACCAAATACACTCATAATGATTTTATGCTAGAAGTGAGTAGACTGAGGGCAGTCTAACTTTTTCTAGATTAATGTGGGACACATGTTAAGAAGTCGCTGCAAAAATTCAGGAATGAGGAATAAGTACCCCAGCAAAGGTGTAGCTAATAATAAAAACAGAGGACAAAATAGATCTAAAAGATGTTTTGCAAGAAAAATTGTAGTACTCATTTACTAATTGATAAAGGGTTAAGGATATCAAATAGTCCAAAATAACTTCAAAATTTCCAGGTTTCATGTGAACTGTATAATGTAAATGCTTGTTTTAGTCTATAAGGTATAATAAAATAATTTTGTTTCTATAATAACTTAATTTACATTTTCTGACCTATTATGCTTCTGGAGGGCTTTGCAATGCTAAGGGTTTGGGTTTGGGTATTATTAGGTAATGAGGGATCTGGTTATTGGTAGCCATCTGTTGGTGCTAGTATCTGCAAAGAAACCTACCTTCCCATCTGATTTTTGCCCAGTTACTGTTACTCCCATTTCTGTCTATATGAAAGGCCACTAGCACTAATGGGGCTAACGGGCTATGTCCTACTGCTCTTAGTGGCTTAAGAAACTGCACTTTTCTGCCTCCGTGAAACACAGTAGGATGCACAAGGATGCATAAAGTCTCTATATTCATAAAATCCCTACAAGAAGCAAATGGCACACTCAAGTTAGTGTAATTCAGGGATAGTTTATTTATTTACACAGAAACTAATTACGAAGATGTGGGTGAATGTACAGACACCAAAAGTGATAGTACAGATACACAAAGCTAGCAGCAAACGCTAAAATTGAGGGAAGAATTGGCTACCAGAGCCTATAAGCAAAGACAATTTAGCAGTGAAGGCTGACTTGGAAGGAGCCTCGATTATTCAAGGGATGCAGCCAACATAAAATGACTCTTCAGGAAAAATTTTAGGGGAGTCAATACCTTGACACCACTTTTTTTTTCCTCCATTTTGTTTTTCTGTGGTTCCCATTGGCCAAACCCTACTGGAAGCCAGTAGGAAGAGAGCAGAATGAAGAGGTGAGAAGAATGAATCTGGAGGTACAAATGTAAGATATCTGGCAAGAGCTATCAGATATGTGTGGTTACATATCACCTCTAGTAAATTATTCTCTATTGCTTTAATGCAATGATGTGTACAAGGTTTTTGTTCATTTGTTTTTACCATACTTGCTTTTTTTCTGTGCCGAACTGGGGTCAAGAACCTCTTGCTTCTCCTTGTAGGTCCGTCAGCAATATCTAAGATTTCTTCTCTGGGCTTGGCATTCATTTCTTCTTAGGGACAAATAGATGAGTGTAGGTATGTGGCCTTATTTCCGGGTTCTCTCTTCTGTCCTATTGGTTTATGTGTCTGTTTTTTGTAATGTTACCATGCTGTTTTGGTTACTGTAGCCTTGTAGTATAGCTTGACATTAGGTAATGTGATGCCTTCAGCTTTGTTCTTTTTGCTTAGGATTGCCTTGGCTATTGGGGCTATTTTTTGGTTTCATATGTATTTTAAAATAGTTTTTTTCTAGTTCTGTGAAGCATGTTGTTGGTTATTTTATAGGAGTAGCATGAGTAGCACTGGATCTGTAAATTGCTTTGAGCAATATAGCCATTTTAATGATATCGATTCTTCCTATCCAAGAACATGGGGTGTTTGTGTCTTCTCTGATTTCTTAGAGCAGTGTTTTGTAGTTATCCCTGTAGAGATCTTTCACTTCCCTGGTTAGCTGTATTCCTAGGTATTTTATTCTTTCTGTGGCAAGTGTGAATGAGATTGCTTTTCTGATTTGGCTGTCAGTTGGTTTGGTTGTTGTTGGTATAGGAATGCTAGTGATATTTGTACATTGATTTTGCATCCTGCAACTTGGCTAAAGTTGTTTATCAGCTGGAGGAGCTTTTGGGCTGAGACTTTGGGATTTTCTAGCTATAGAATCATATAATCTGCAGAGATATTTTGACTTCCTCTTTTCCTATTAGGATGCCCTTTATTTCTTTTTCCTGCCTGATTGCTCTGGTGAGGATGTCAAATATTACGTTGAATAGACGTGGTGAGAGAGGGCATTCTTGTCTTGTGCTGGTCTTCAAGAGGAATGCTTTCAGCTTTTGCCCATTCAGTAAAATAATGATTGTGGGAAATATCTAAAGCATTTTCTCTCTTTCCAAACTTTCTTCACTCTCTCTCCTTATAAGGTTTTATTTCTAATTTGTTCTTATTACTGACATCTGATGATTCTTAAAAAGTAAGCAAGCATCAGTTAGTTCCAGATACATACATTATAATGACACCAGAACATGATAGAGTTGAACCAAACAAACTCAGAGCGGTGACAGAGGTGGGGACTCTAAATAGAGGATTCATGGGCAGTAGGGCCCTCAAGTCAAAACATTTGAGTACAAAAAGTCTTAAGTCTGGCATTTAAATAAGTATATGGATTCAGAGATGTACAGATGTAGATCTTGAGCTGCATACATTGGAACTGCACTGAATTTAAGCAAATATCTTATTCTTCCTTCTTATTTTATACCATTCTTTGTTCCCTATAAAGACATCTTCTTTGAGTGGTTGTCAAAATCACGTTTTCTATGTTTGGAACCCAGAGAATTATCTCAGACACCTTTTAACACTTCAGTATCCAACAGCAAAAATTAACAGAAGACTCTAGCAATCAACAGCAACAACAGAGGGGTGGGATCACTGAGACTTCAAACCCTTCAGGAATGATGGTTTGTATTATTCATTTGGGAAAGAATTTAGTCCAGCTGATTTTCTGCTTGAAGGCAAAATAAATGTGAAATGGATGGTGGAAAAAAGGAAACAATAAATATCAACTATAGCTTTGCCTTATTGCTCACTAATTATAATGTTTGTGTTTCATTGCACACCAGTAAAATGTTGACGAGAAGTGGTGCTAGCACAAATCCTCATCTCTGTTTCCTGATCTCAGCAGAAAGGCTTCAATATTTCACCATTAAATATATTTGCTGTAGGTGTTTTTAAGTAGGTCTTTAACAAATTAAGGAAGTTCCCTTTTATTCTTTATGAAAGTTTTCACAATGAATCAGTATTAAATTTTGTCAAATATTTTTCTTTCTGAAAAAAAAACAGAGATAATCATATACCTTTAAAAAATGTTTATGTGGTATACATTGAAATGATTTGTTGAGTCTTGACCCAACCTAGGATTCCTGAACTAATTCTTACATGGTCATAATATTTTTAAAAATATCACTGCTTTTTATTTGCTAATATTTGCTGAGTATTTTAGTATTTATGTTCAAATGGCAGATAGGAAATTTTCCTTTCTAACAGTCTTTGTCAAGTTTTGGCATCAATGTTAAGATAGCCTCAAAAAGTTTTGGGAAATGTTTGTATTTCTTTCTGTTCACTGGAAGACATTAGGCAAGACAGATGTTATTTTTTACTTAAATGAAAGAAAGAGTTATGTGGATGAATTTGCCGATAACATCACCTGGGTCTAAGGTTTTCTTGTGGGGAAGTGCTTAAGTACAGGTTCTGTTTCTTTAAACAATAGTGGACTATTCAAATATTTTATTTTTTCTTGTCTTGATAATTTATATTTTTAAAGAATTTTGTCAATTTAATATAAATTCTGATGTTGGCATAGAGGTGTTTATAATATCTTCTGGTTGTCTCTTTTAATGCATGTATTATCTGTAGTAATGTACCCTTTACAGTCCTGATGATTTGTGTTATCCCAATTAATCTTGTTAAAGTTTTCTCAGCATTATTAATATTTTCAAATAAATAACTGACTTGACTTTTCTCTATTTATACTTGGATTCCTGCTATTATATTTATTATTTCTTTTATTATACATCTCTTTGAGTTTGATTTACTGTTCTTTTTTTAAGTGCCTAGGATGGAAAAAATAAAATTAAAACCCAGAGAATTGATGATCAACCTGAAAGCAATACATTTTCCTTTAAGCACTAATTTAGAGAAATTTCACCATTTTCAGTATGTACTGTCTTCATTATAATTCAACTCCAATTAAATGACAAATTTTACTTTTACATATTCATGTATATATGTCATTTATGATCATTTCCAAGCATTTGGTAATTTAGTGTTTTATTGTATTTTTTATTTCTAGCTTAATTCTATTGTGTTCAGAGAATATACCATATGTAATTTCAATCTTTGAGTTTTGTCAAAACTTTGTTGAATTAGCATGTCATTAATTTTGGTTAATAATGCATGTTTGGCTGAAAGGATGTTTAATCAGTCAGTGTTAAATGCAGTGTTTTATACATATTAATTAGAGGAAATACATGAATTGTGTTGTTTAGAATTATATCCCTTTTGATTTTTGTCCTGCTTGCTTTATTATCTATTAAGGAAAGTACAAAATTGTTCACACAGTGTTAGGTGTGTCTATTATTTCTTTTATTCTGTCAATTTTTTTGCTTTATGTGTTTTTCTTTTTTCTTTCTTTTTCACTCTGTTGCTCAGGTTGGAGTACAGTGGTGAGATCTCAGTTAACTGCATTCTCCACCTCCTGGATTCAGACAAATTCTCCTGCCTCAGACTCCCATGGAGCTGCGATCACAGGCATGCAACCTCACACCTGGTTAATTTTTGTGTTTTTATTAGAGATGGGGTTTCACTATGTTGGCCAGGCTGGTCTCCAACTCCTGGCCTCAAGTAGTTCACCCACCTTGACCTCCCAAAGTGCTGAGATTACAAGCGTGTGCCGCTGAGCCCAGAACTTTATATATTTTTTTCAAGATATGTATGTTGCTGAGCGCACACACAGATTTAGAACTGCAGTATCTTCCTGGTGTTATTAACTACCTCATATTGAATGTGTTACTATAAAAGGTCCATTTTCATATATAATAATGCTTCATTACTTAAAATCTTCATTGATTGCCTGGGTGAGGGGGCTCACACCTGTAATCCCAGCACTTTGGGAGGCAGAGGTGGGTGGATCACTTGAAGTCAGGAGCTCAAAATCAGCCTGACTTTTAGTCAAAACCAGGGGTTTAGTGGAAACCCCGTCTCCACTAAAAATACAAAAAAATAGCCAGGCATGGTGATGGGCTCCTGTAATCCTAGCTGCTCAGGAGACTGAGGCAGGAAAATCACTTGAGCCTGGTAGGAAGAGGTTGCAGTGAGCCAAGATCATGCCACTGCATTCTAGCCTGGGAGACAGAATGAGACTTCATCTCAAAAAAAAAAAAAAAAAAAAAAAGAAAAAAGAAACTTCATTAATTTGTAGAATTACACTAGCTTTCTTTTGGTTAGTGTGTGCATGGTATATATTTTTCTAGTCTTTTATTTTAAACATTTCTGTGTCTTTATATTTGAGATGTATCTTTTGCATGCAGCATATAGTTTTTTCCTGAATTAATCTGATATATGATTATTTTATGTTCAGCATTTAGTCCATTTGCATTCAACATAATTATTGATACAACTGGATTTTTATCTATCATTTTATTTTCTCTTTAACCCCCCTGTTTTATATTCTATTTTCTCTGCCCTGTTATTTATTTTGGATTAACAAAATATATCTTATTTTTCCTACTATTAACTTGTTAATGACACTTGTAAACCAGCCTTTACTCTTACTAATCTCCATTTTTGCTTTATAATAATCTAACACAAATGATCTCATTTGTACTTCTACAATTATGCTAGAACTCTAAATCATTTAACTCCTTTTACTATCATTTTATTCTTTAAATCTTTGTTGGCATAAGTTTCTTTTCTACATATATTTTAAACTATATTATATATTATTATAATATTTTGTTAATCAAATCTCTTTGTTTACCCATACATTGATGTCTAACATTTTTGGCCATTCTTTCTTACTGTTGTTCAATTACTGTGTTTTCCTTTAGAATGATTTTACTTCTTTCTGAAGAACTTCCTTTAATATATCTCTTAGAGCATGTCTGCTGGAGACAAATTCTATAGTTTTTGATTGTCTGAAAATATCCTTATTTTTCCAGGATAATTTTCCTGGAAATAGAATTCAAGATGCCAGTTATCTTGTTTCCTTACCTATAAGTTGTGATTTTACTGTCTTCTTTCATTGTTTCTGTTAAGAAATCATTTGTAAGTCATACAGTAATATATATTTGTTTCTTTTTTCTTTTGAAATTCTTTTCTTTTGTCTTTTTTTTCTACAGTCTTGCTATGATATATTTTGTGATTTTTCTTTTCACTTATCTGGCCTAGAGTTTGTAGAGCCTCTTGACTCAATGACTGGATGTCTCTACTAAATGCACAAAAATTAGCTTGGCATGGGGGTGCATGCCTGTAATCCCAGCTACTTGGGAGGTTGAGGCAGGAGATCGTTTGAACATGGAGGCGGAGGTTGCAGTGAGCCAGAATTGCGCCACTGCACTCCAATCTGGGCGACAGAGCAAGACCCTGTTTCAAAATGAATGAATGAATGAATGAGTGAATGAAAAGAAAGAAAATAAATCTGCAAGCAATCTCCGAGAAAAAGTGGATGCAGTTGTCTGTCTACTATTCCCTCTGGGATTTTCATATTTCTCTTGCTCTGTTCACAGGGGCCTCTCCTGTTGGAGCGTCTTTATCTCTTCAGAATGAAAACATTACTGAATTTCGTGTTGTGATTAGCAGATGTTTTTAATCTTAGTTCTTTGTCTTCCTATGCAGTGCAGCTTCAACTCAGGCAAATATTTTGAAGGGGAAACCTGTCTTTCAGTGAAGGCTCATCAAGTCTCTAATTTTGTAACTGTCATATTGCAGCAACACCAAAAGTTCTGCTAGTTTTTCTATTCTCCATCTAAATTTCTTTTTAAGGTGCTAAGTTTAAGTTTAAATTCCCTGATAGTATATTTGCCTGAAATTGATATATGATCCTATAGAAAAATAGTTGTAGATCCTCAGATCATCTCTGAGTGTGCTCTCCTCTCTGAATTATTAATTCCACTGGTGTTCAGTAATTCCCATGCTTTCTGCCGGCTTTAAACACATATATTTTGTATGTTATTTAGCTTTTAGTTATACCTTGTTGGGAGTGTTCATCTTTAGCAAACTACTCCATATAACTCAGCAGTAGAGTTTTCCTCTATTGGATTTTTATTTATTCTGTGATAGGAAAACCTGGCATCAGTTTTTGAAGGTTCTTCCAAACCAATGTTTCTTATTACTGGGCATGAACATCTTTGGGAAGCCAATTACTGTGTATACCGTAGTCAGCCCTCTGGCTCTCAAAAATTTACATCTGTCTCACATCTAAAATAGATTTACACCATCCCAAGGTCTCCCAAAGTCTCAGTTCTTTTATAGTATAAAGTTCAATATCTCATTTAAGACATCATTTCCAAAGTACCAGATGTCATTATGTTCATAATCTAAATTAGGCATTGGTGAGGAATGCCTATATCTTGACTATATCAAGATACAGTCGTTCCTAGGGAAAAATTCCTCTCCATATGTGGACCTGTGAAAAAAGAAAACAAATTATCTGCTCCCAAAGTAAAATAATGGGACAGGGATAGGTTAACAGCTGTACACATCCCTACTTAAAAAGTAGAAAAGTTTTGTTAAAGAAAGTAGAAAGAAATAAATGGAATCATTGTCCTGAGCAATTTCAAAATACAACTGGGCAAATTTCCTCAGGATTAAGGCCTGGAAATAATCCCCTGTGGCCCACTGCTCCATTTTCTAAGCCCATTTCTCTGCCATTCTGGGTTCATGGCTCCACCTTTGAGGTCATCCTTCTTCATTTTTTTTTTTTTTTTAATAAAGGGTAACATTTGTTTTCAGATAGGTAGTTTTATCCACCTTTTTCCTGCCTGTAGAATTGGGAGTTTTATAGCCTTTTAAAATTTTTCCTTTCTCCATCATTTTCAATCCAAGTTGCACTCTTTCTGCTGATATATAATTCTCAGGAATCTTGTGAGTCTCCTGTGTATATCACAGGGACTTATTAGACAAAGGGCTCCTCCACAGATTGTTCCTGAATAACCACATCTCTATTCTTTGTTTCTGCTAATATATCTGAGATGTGTGGCAATTTATGAGTCTAATCTTTTCACAGTGTCTTCTGTGAGAATGAACATTCTGGTCTTTTTGCCCTTCTGAGGCACCTGGAAAAAGTTTCATGCTCTTGACTTTCTCTTCAGAGAACATTTTGCTAACAAGAAATTTCCCAAGTTTAGCATGTTTTGCAATCCAGATAGGCTGATGGGTTCCCAAATCATCAAGTCCAACTTCCTTGAGCTTAACAATTCTTCTCAGTCTGTCTCTTTCCTCTCACATTTTACTATATTTGCAGCAAGGAGAAGCTAGATTGGACTGTCAACGTATTGCCTGGAAATCTCCTGAACTAAATATACATGCTCATCCACTACAAGTTCTCCTTTCCACATCACTGTAGGAAATAATTCAGCTAAATTGTTCTGCCATGATATAGCAAGATTCAAATAACATATTCTTTATTTTCTTCTCAGACTTCACCAGCAGTGCTTTTAATATTCATATTTTTACCAACAGATGGCTTATGATGATTTTATTATTTTCTGGGCTTATACAGGTTTTCTCTACCATACTCCTCACTTCACTCTGAGCCTTTACCAGCAGTGCCTTTAATCCACATTATGCTCCAAGCAACCTAGTTTTCCTATTATGTTCCTCAGAATTCTCCCAGTTCATTACCCAATTTCAAAGCCTTGTCTACACATTTAAGTATTTATTTCAGCAGTGCCCCACTCACAGTTACAGAACCTGTATCAATTTCCTTTTGCTCTGGCAAAAATTATGACAAACAATGGATTAAAAAAGAAACACAGGTTATTATCTGGCTGTTAGAAATCCAAAATGGGACAGCAAGGCTACATTTCTTCTGAAGGCTTTAGAGGAGAATGTTTCCTTGTCTTTTTCAGCTTCTAGAGGCCACCTGTATTCCCTACCTAGTGATGCTTTCCTCCACCTTTGAAGCTAGAAACATAGCATCTGGGAATTTCTGGCTTTGACTCTGTCTTTCTATCATGGCATCTCTGTTTCTTTTCTAACCCTAATCTTCCTGTCTCTCTCTTAATCACAAAGGTTCTTATGATTACATGGTACCTATCAGGATAATCCAGCATGATCTCTTCCTCTCAAGATCCTTAACCGAGTCACATCGGCCTTTTACCATGTAAGGTAACATACGCACAGTTTCTGATTAGGATATGGACTTATTTGGGTGGCCGCTGTTCTGTATAACATGTGCACCTATTTTTGGGTCATAAATTTCAAGCTGAATCTTACAGGATTTGAATTTTTAAATTAATTTTTTCCTACTTAAATTATTTTTGTTCTGAAGTGCTAAATCCTGCATTGCTTTTGTTTCCTAGTCTTTTGCTGGCATCCCTTTTTTTTTTTTCACAGAGAGGCAGGATGCTCTATATTCTGGAAGGGCCATATAGTACACTGGGAATGGGGATTGAATACCTCTTTTGATACTTCAGCATATCCAAAGATGATGTTGTCTCCTAATTTTTTCTTCAAAATGTCTGTTTTTACCGTTTATAATGAAAAGTCAAAGTATTTCTCCAGGATAGTGTTAGCTAAACTAATAGAATTATATAACATGAGACTTTTATTAGATGTTAAACAAAATGAATAGAAATAATGCTTACATTAAAAGGTAATACCTGGAATGCAATGTTTGAGATGAATAAACCTGAAAGGCAATAAAATCACACTTGTTGTCTTTCCTGATAACATACTTGTTTTTATGTTTGAAGCATAATTTTGATAGTTGAGATTTTAAAAACTTTTAAGTACTACCAGTTAATAGTCCCATCCTTTTACTTGGGCCTTAGCATGCACAACTGTTTAAAATGCAGTGAGGTTCTTGCACTTAGTCTAACAACTGTATCTGGACATCCCCCCTTTTAAAGTTACCCTTTGGAAGGATGTTTTGAAACTGAAGCAAGCTCCCCTGCAGCAAGATGAAGTACAATTTTAACATCTTTGTACAATCAAATGATCAAGAGAGTGCTTTAAAACGTCTATAGGGGGAAATGAACTGTGTAAGGCTCTATAGAAAAAAAATGTATGTTAAGCCTTTTAGAGATTATGGAATTTGGCACAGTTGAGGAAGCAGATATGGAAAGCCAGTGGTTTTTTTACACTGTAATCCATGGAGCTCTGGGGATTTTGTGGAAGAGTCTCAGATTGTTGCAAAGAGTAAAAGGGCCAAGCAGACAAGTCTTCAGCCAGAGTGTTGTTTTATCTGATGTATGTGTATGTGTTGGTTCTGAACACCTTTTGTTTGAAAAAAGTTTGTAGGTTTTTCGTTTGTTTGTTTGTCTGCTTGCCTTGGCTAAAACAGTTGGACAGGAATTGCATCAAATAATTTGACCTGAATTTAAGTCACTGAGAAGCAAGGCTATGACTAGATTCTAGTCATTTCTTTCCCTTGCTTTTATCCCTCCAATGACTCCCTGTTAAGTTCAAAGTAAAATTTATACTCTTTCACCGTGGCATGCATTTTCTTACCTTCCTGATCCTTGTCTCCTTCTTTAGCTTATTTTGTGCTCTGACATCTTCTTAATGCCCTGAAGATTCTTTCCACAAGTTATATATTATACCTGGAGTGTTTATCCTTGCTGTCCTGTTACCTGACAATCTTCATAACCTTATTTTTGAACTTAAGGTTCAAAAGAACATCTTTAGAGTGAACATTATCAGTCATCACTTAACTCACCCTTTAAACTCAAAATTTGTCTCTTCTGCCATTTTGATTAGAGATAGGTGTTATTTTGGAAGCCAAAATTGTAAAGCAAGATTTACTTAAGTAATAGCACACAAAGTACTTGTCTTTTAGGCTTTTTCTATTTAAACAGGTTTTTACTAGGTTATCATGTTTTGTGTGGAGCAATGTATGTCTAAACTTGAAATTCTATTATCTGAGATTTTGAGTGACCCTTTGGGCTCAAAATTTTCTCTGAAATGGCAACAGATAGGTAGCCTACTGATGTACCAGAAATTGTGTTTCACTAATAGTTCTCAAATCTTTTTTACTATGACCCATTTCAATAGGGAACGTAATTTGTTAGTTGCTGACCTTCCGTGGTCCTATTTTGTAGTGCAAAATAATTCGATAATAACAAAGAATTAAAGACACTCGAAAATAACACAAGGCAAAATAATAAAAGAATAATCACAGTCAGCCATGTTAGGGTGTGCTTTTAGTCCCAGCTGCTGGGGAGGCACAGGAGGAGGGATTGCTTCCAGCCTGGGAAACAGAGTGAGATCACATCTCTTAAGGAAAAAAAAAACCGGAAAAGAAAAAGAAAAAAGGAAAAAAGAAAAAGAAAAGGAAAAAAAGAAAAGAAAGGGAAGGGAAAGGAAAGGAAAGGAAAAGGAAAAGGAAAGGGAAAGGAAAAAGGAAAAGGAAAAGGAAAGGAAAGGAAAAGAGAGTAACCTACCTAGCATCAATTGATAACTGCTAGCAATGGAGAAAAACACGAAACACTGACAATCCACTGAGAGATATCTGTGATACAGGCCATCAGCTTACTTGTAAGTCCTTAGTAGACTTTCCTTTTTAGCCATAGACTGGGACAAAGCACATTGCTTGGGTGTGCTCCTCTTGGCCTAAAGAATTTGGAGGCTCCTACTTCAGCATCTAGATCAAGCCCATCAACTAATCATTTTACATTTTCACATCAAGTGAATAAAATCCAAAAGCTATCTTCTCCCTATTTTACTTCCAAGAAAAATGCTGTATAAACATTGATATGGTTTGGATTTGTGTCCCCTCCCAAATCTCATGTCAAATTTTAATCCCCAGTGTTAGAAGAGGAGTCTAGTGGGAGGTGATTGGATCATGGGGGCGGATTACTCTGTTGTTGTTCTTGTAATAGTGAGTGAATTCTCATGAGATCTAGTTGTTTAAAAGTGTGTAGCACCTCCCCTTTCTCTCTCTTCCTCCTGCTCCAGCCATGTAAGACGTGCCTACTTCCCCTTCACCTTCCATCATGATTGTAAGTTTCTTGAAGCCCCCAAGCCATGCTTTCTGTACAGACTGCAGAACTGTGAGCCAATTAAACATCTTTTCTTTATAGTTTACCCAGTCTCAGGTATTTCTTTATAACAATGTGTGAATGGACTGATACAAACATGTAGTATTTATAGTTAGCACACATATACAATTTATATTGTATAATTTCTAAATAACACATTGCAATATCATGTGCATAGATCAATCTATTGGGTAGTCTTATTAATAATTTTATTTCCTTAGCATTAAAAACACAGATATTAAATATATTACAAAGTTTTTCTCACTTTCTTTCCTTTAATTTTACTTCATTTTATTCTTTTTAAAATAATATAACAACTACTGGATTTTTGGCCATTACACATCCTCCAGCTTTCTTTTGATTTGCCAAAACCATAATTCACGAGGACAGCATGTAAAATGTTGTTCTGAATGGCAAGAAAGAACAACTTCTAAATGTGTTTAAGAAAACTGGTAAAGTCCTTTGCCAAAAGACATTCCTCCAAGAAATTGTCTGTTCTTTTCCCTAGCAAATAGCTCCCAAAGAATGCCAATTTTTATGTATGTTAAGACACATCATTAAGAAGATCTAAAGAATAAATCTAATTACTATATGTCAATAATGTCCCAGTGCAGAAATTGTCATATCTAAATACATGTAGGAAGAAACACATTTTCTTGGCTTCTCTTTTGAAAGACTTTTCAAATAATTAACATAAGTGTATAAAGTAATACAATTTTTGTAAAGGAATGCTTCAAACATTTAGCTTCTAAGTTAATTTCATAGAGTTTGAAAGATAGATAGTATATTAATATAAAGTTATAATAAAGAATGTGTATTTCATAGTAATATGTAGAGTACTAGGTGTGTATTCAGCAATACTTGGTGCTATTTAAAGTATTTAGCTTAATTATATTATCAAAGAACATTACCTTTTCATTCTACAGTATTTCATTTAATATCAACTGTGGTGAATTAGAGAATTTCTGAAAAATTATAAACTAAATTAGAAGTATGTTATAAGCAGTTTTTCTCAGTAAAGGTTTGTGTACAGTAAATTAAATTATGCCTGAGTTTTTTTCTCAGATATACTTTCTAGAACTCCATACATAAGAAATATTCAAAATAATTAAAGATTGTCTTGATTTTGCTGTACATTCTAGAAACTTAGTTCCTCAAAAGTTTTTCTCCAAGCTTTATAAGAGTTTTGGCATTTGCGGGAAAGAAAATTTTTATTGTATACTATAAGATATGTTAAGGTATTAAAAATGAGTGTTATGGCAGATTTTGAGTTTAAGTCAGACACAAAAAACTAAAATTTAAATGATATAATGATTAAATATGAAACAAAAGATGAGTGACTCAAGAAAACTATGCTCTTTTCCTGCTTGTCTTCACAAGTGGCTAGATTATCAGCAACCTTGAAGCAATTCTGCTTCACAGTTAATAATAATCTTAACCAACAAAGTATTAGCTCCATTTGATCAAACTCACATAGATAGAAGCAATCATTTTGTTTTCTGGGGTCAGATTCTGAGCAGAACTTGATCTTGGAAAATAATCAAGCAGACACAAGGGACATTTTACTTCCTTCCTCATCTGACCTTACAAAGCAATATGACTTTCTATTTCATCGGCTATGCCACATTTCACAATCTGCCAAAACCATAACAGTAAACTCTTAGAATTTCATATCAGAAGAATAGCAGCTAAGGGTTAATAATGAAAATTTAGGAGGAGATACATGTTAAAATAACAATAATAAAAACAATAACAAAATTTTGTACCTTTTTTTAAAACCCATTTTTGTAGCACCCCTTTCGAAGACATTCCTGTTCAAATGCATTGCCTGTTCAAATGGGCATTCTTTGATCATTACAGAGTCTAGGTAATAAATATGGTATGAATAAATAGATTTAAAGTTAGTGTCAGGGAAGTGTCCTGTGCATAAAAACCAGAAGAGGATGGAAGTGAGCATCAAGATACATAGGTGCTGGCCCAAAACTCGCCATGAAACAGCTGTGTGTTCAAGAGACATTCACATAAATCTTTGGGCCTAAATGGCTTAAGAAATTCTTTCTAAGTATATCATTTTTGGGATTCTAATTTTTTTAGAAAACAAATTTTATATTTAACTGGTTATTTGCAATGTACAAACAAATCAAATTTATAGAAGTTTAACTTTTTCCCCGCACCAGAAGATTTCTTTGAAGTTAGGATGAAGGTGGGGAGGTGAAATTACTGTAAAACGGTTGACATGACTGCCTTTGAAACAGTTTTGCAAATATCTTAATGAAGTGCATAAAAAACTCATAAAACCATTAGCTAACAGAACTTCAACCATGGATTTTTAAGTTCAAATACCAAAATATCTCTTTAAGATAAATATATGTGCACATAGTAGAAGGAATAAAGGCACAATGTCAAAATTAGTTTTTAATGCTAACCCATTGGATGAAAGCATGGAAATTATCCTTGGAAAAATGGAAAATGTTAACTCATTTACTGGAACTGAGAAAAGGCCTATGTACTTGATAATATTTATTTTCAGATAAACAATCAAATAGTTGTTTGAGAATTCGTATGGTATTAAAAGTCCAGAGAATATTGCCAAATTATTAACATTTTCCAAACTCTGTCTTTAATACTTCCATTTTCTGTTGTAATTTCTAAATACGATGGCATGAAGAATCATATAACAGAAGACTAGATACATTATTTCATGCCCCAGAAACCACAAATCTGAGAAGGAACGTAGTCCCGAATGTACATTATATGGAACACACAACTTGTTGTTACTAAAATGGGGAATAACTAAAGCATAAACTTGTCTTTGCTATATATTTAATTTTTTACTATTATTTTCTTTTTATGAATTAATTAGCAATTATCAAAAAATGTAAACATCTTACCTATGTTTGTCATAGAATGTGAGAGCCTCCTGTAATCACAACCCCCTAGAGAAAATACTTCCTAGCACATTAGCAGGTTCATGTACATGCCTCCCGATTTTCCTCTTGCATATGTCAACACATACAATACACTACTTGATATTTATATGCTGGGCCATGGGAAGAAATGACATAATTATTCTAGATAGCTGAAAAAATCTGAGAAGTGCTTACATTTCACTGTGTATAACAACAAAAACCCAACTAATTGTTATCTTTAAAATACTTTCAAATTAATAATATTAATAATAAACATTTACTGAGGACTTACTATTTTATTATGTGCAGTTATTGTGTTAAATGCTTTATATGTCTAATCTTTTTTAAATCTTACCATCCCAGATGAGGAGGTACTACAAATTACTTCCTGTTTTATTTTCGGAAAATGTAATTCACAGCTATGCATTTTACATCCAAAGTGAAGAATAACTTAGTCCATGTACCTAGAGGACATATGGCAGTCTGTCTGCTCTCCTACCAGTCACGCACTCAGAGTTCAGAGCTTCTTTGCTTCGGGTCCTAGTCCCCTTTTGCAATCTACAGAGTTCATCAATCTTCTGCATTCCATTTCTGGAAGAATAGATTCAAAATTCCTTGTATGAGCCATCAAATCTCTTTGATCTCTTTCCAACCGAATTTGCTTACTTAAAGCTCAGCTGTTTCCCCATGCTCCAAATGAACCAAACTATTTGGTAATTTAATGTCCTTTCATCTCTTAGTCTGTCTCTCTTATGTCTGCTTTACCTGTGCCTCCTTTCTCCACCTATCAAAGACCTATTGACCCTATAGGAACAGCCCAATTACTAAGTCATTTACTAAGCTTTCTTCGGTCATCTTTACGGAAATGGGCTCTCCTTCCACTCTTCTATAGCATTTTTGTTTGACTCTCCTGTGATACTTGTCACATTTTACCTTATTTTAAGATAATTTGTACACACATTATAGACTATATTTAAGATTTTTGGCATCCCATCTGAAAGATCATCTATTGGTCTCTACATAATAAATTATTGATAAAAGCTTGTTGAATTCCATTGCCTGCCTATATTTTGAAGAACATGTTAGTACCAATGTGTCTGAAGTAAAGAGCAATAATCTTGTATAATAGTTTACTTGGTGGCATATGAGGAAAATGGAATAGAAGAGGAGGTGAAGATGGGATATCTACAGATAAATGATTCTTCTAGAAATTTATGACTGTGAGCTAAACTGTATTGACCTGAGAGACAACTATCAAGAAGAATATAATGTGGGGAAAATCATACCATCTCATGTTTCTTCTGATTTTTAATTCGGCTACTAGTAGCTATACAAAATATCTCAGATTTTCTTCTTTGGAGTAGGGGGTGGGGTAGGAGGGCCATACACTGGTCTTCTGCTTGGACTGTTACTCCACTGTGGAGCCTATTGAAGCAATGCTTTGGGGAAGGCAATCCTCAACATCATCCAAAGTTGTGGGACTCTCATGGCCTAAGCCCTGAGCAGATCTCTTTGAGCAGGTACCAGGGCTGTCAGGGCATACATATAGATAGCTGTGCAGTGTTGGCCAGCCCAGGAGATCTCCACCAGGTCTGGTCCTGGTAACTGCCATTTCATAAACTCAGAGCTATGTTGCCTCCTACCCTTCCCATTAAACTTTCCCCTAGGCTGGGATAAATATATATTTTTTAAAAAAAACCTTATTTTATGGCCGGGCGTGGTGGCTCAAGCCTGTAATCCCAGCACTTTGGGAGGCCAAGACGGGTGGATCACAAGGTCAGGAGATCGAGACCATCCTGGCTAACACTGTGAAACCCCATCTCTACTAAAAAATACAAAAAACTAGCCGGGCGAGGTGGCGGGCGCCTGTAGTCCCAGCTACTCGGGAGGCTGAGGCAGGAGAATGGCGTAAACCCGGGAGGCGGAGCTTGCAGTGAGCTGAGATCCGGCCACTGCACTCCAGCCTGGGCGATAGAGCGAGACTCCGTCTCAAAAAAAAACAAAAACAAAAACCCTTTTTTTTTCCAGTAGCTTTTGGGGTACAAGTGGTTTTTGGTTAAATGGATGAATTACATAGTGGTGAATTTTGAGATTTTAGTGCACCTGTCATGCAAGTGGTGTATGTTGTACCCAATATGTAGACTTTTATCTCACACCACACCCTCATCCCCTTCCCCCACTTCTGAGTCTTCAAAGTCCATTATATCACTTTGTATGTCTGCGTACCCATAGCTTAGCTTCCACTTATAAGTGAGGACATATGGCATTTGCTTTTCCATTTCTGAGTTTCTTCACTTAGAATAAGGTCCTCTGACTCCATCCAAGTTGCTGCAAAATACATTTTTTCATTCCTTTTTATGGTTGAATAATATTCCATGGTGTAAATAAATCACATTTTCTTCATCTACTCATGGGTCCATGAGCACTTAGGTTGGTTCTGTATCTTTGCAATTGTGAAGGGTGTTGCAATCCACATATGTGTGTATATGTTTTTATTTATAGAATGACTTCTTTTCCTTTGGGTAAATACCCAGTAGTGAGATTACTGGATCTAATGGCAGATCTACTTTTAGTTCTTTAAGGAATCTCTTTCCTGTTTTCCAGAGAGGTTGTCCTAATTTATATTCCCACCATCAGTGAATAAGCTCTCCCCTTTCACCACACCCACACCAATATCTCTTGCTTTTTTGACTTTTTAATAATGGCCATTCTTGTAGAAGTGGTTTTAATTTGTATTTCCTTGATAATTAGTGATGTTTAGTATTTTTTCATGTGTTTCTTGGCCATTTTTATATCTTCTTTTGAGAAATGTCTATTTGTGTCATTTGACCACTTTTTGATGGGATTATTTGTCTTTTTCTTGCTGATTTGCTTGAGTTCCTTATAGATCTGGTAAACATCTTTTAAACTAGAGGTAACCAATGTCAGGCTAATCCATTCTGTAGCTGTGTTTTCTTTGGCCTGTGTACTGGTGTTCGTGTGTGTATGTGTGTGTGTAAATTTGCTGTCAGTGTTTATAAATTGAGTGGTTGTTTTTTTTTGTTTGAGATGGAGTCATCTGTCATCCAGGCTGGAATGCAGTGGCACCATCTCAGCTCACTTCAACCTCTGCTTCTCCGGTTCAAGCGATTCTCCTGCCTCAGCCTTCTGAGTAGCTGTGATTGCAGGTGTGTGCCACCACATCTGACTAATTTTTGTATTTTTAGTAGAGACAGGGGTTTCACTATCTTGGACAGGCTGGTCTTGAACTCCTGATCTTGTGATCCATTGGCCTTGGCCTCCCAAAGTGCTGGGATTACAGGCATAAACCACCACACCTGACCTAAATTGAGAGATTTTGTATAAAAATATGAGGTTTGGATTGCTTGAGAAAATTAAAAATAGATTGCATCAAAAGCATTGAACATCCCCTCAAGGCTGTAACTGAGTAGCAGGTGCCTGTTTCCTCTGGCTTGCCCAGTCACACTAACCCCACCCACATAACATCACTCATGTTTTATCTATATTCATTACCCATCTAGTCTGAAAACATCTGAGATTTTGTCCCCTGCCTAATTTAAGCCCCAAAGGATCTTGTCAACCTGTCTCCTAAACAATCAGGACTACTTGACCTTCATTTATCTTTCTAAAGAATATGATTTTAATTATTTTAAATTTTTGACCCTTTAAGGAAGGATATTTGCAGAGAGTCATATCAGGAACACAAGCATAGTTTCAATATTAGAAACCATTAGAAAATATATTTTATGTAATATATTTCAGTATGTTGCTGGATGAAAAAATATATGACAATCTCCATATATGTGGAAAAATTTGATAAACTTCAACATTAATTTCTAATACAAATAACCTTTAATAAAGTATGAATAAATTAATACTTTATTAACACAGTAGCCACCACAAAACCTAATGGGAAAGTCTAGAAGCATTCTCATTAAAGTAAGGAAGAAAGCATTGGTGTTCTTTATGCTAACTGTATTGTGACTGTTGACTTCTTTTCCCATTTAGTAATAGATGGTTGCTGAGCTAGTCTGTATTTTCTAGCTTCACTGCTAAGTGTGGCTCTGGCCACATGACTTAAGTTTTGAACAATGAGTTGTACGTGGAGTCATGTGTGCAGTCTTCAGAAAATCTCCTTGAAGAAGATAAAGGTTCTTTTTCTGGGGCATTCTTTTCTCTTTCTGGCTGTTAGTTGGGAAATGTTGATAAATGCGAGAGCCCCTTTGGAAAAAGAGATAGAAGCCATACACTGAGAATCACCCAGTCCTAGGTCACTCACTTTGGACTTCTACAGGATGAGAAATAAATTTCTATTTTACTTAAATCACTGTATTTTTGTAACTTTCTTTTATAGTAGCTTAGCCTGCACCTTCACTAATTTAGCACCTATTATTTAATAATGTTAGGGAGTTACTATCCAATATAATTTGACAAGGAAAAAAGTTTAACAATTATAAAGGAGGTAAAACTAGCTTATTTGCAAATTATGTGATTATATCCATAGAAAACCCAGGATAATCCATTGAAAGATTGGACAAATAAGACAATTTACTAAATTTCTTGGGAAAAATAAGATATGAAAAATTAACAGATTTTCTGTTTATAAACATCAATCACTTACAAAATACAAAAGCTTCTATTTACAATAATAATATAAATACTTCTGGAACAAACTTAAGAAATATACAAAACCTATTTGAAAATTTTTCTCAGGGATATATTATTGGAGCTGAATAAATATAAGTCATATCTGGTAGTTGGACATAAATATCTCAATGTCATGTATATGTCATTTCTCTCTAAAACTTACACATTGAATAAGATTCTCTTTTTTGCGCTGAAATGGACATTGGTTATCAACCCAACTCCATTCTCAAATGCCTTCTATTTCATTATAGAGGCTGGGAAAGCTAAATATCTCTTTTCTGCCCTTTCTGGAAGTTGGGTGTGGCCATCTGATACTTTTCTGCTAATGATATTTAAGAGACTTTTCTGCTAATGATATTTAAGTGGAAGTTGGAAAAGATGGCTGTGAGATGGCATCATTTTGTATGCGTGAGGAACAAGCCGAAAGACTCACAGAGACCTTGGCCTAACATCTCAGAACTGTTGAACCAAAGCCAGCTGCTAGGTACTTCCAGACATAGAGAAAAGTAGGCAACTTTTTATTTAAGCATCCCAAATGCTTTTTTGTTACTTTAAGTCCAAAGTTTTCCCAACTGAATTAAACACCAACAGAATCTTTTCCAAACCATGAGGCAAATTATAACATTAATATATGAAAATAATATGCAAAAATATTGAAGGAAATTCTAAAAAAGAAGAGAGACTAGCCCTACAAGGAAATAAAATATAATATAAAGCTACACAAATTAACACAGTATATGAGGAGACAGACAGATTTTTGGAATAAAGTAGAACTTAGTAGAAAAAAATAAGAAAAATAATGTAAATATTCATGAAAGAATTGGCTTTCTTTAATATATTTTTAATTTTATTTATTTATTTATTTAGAGATAGGGTTTTGCTCTGTTGCTCAGGCTGGAATACAGTAGCACAATCTTAGCCCACTGCAGCCTCAGGCTCCTGGCTTAAGTAATCTTCTCATTTCAGCTTCCTAAGTAGTTGGAACTACAGGCATGCATCACCAGGCCTAGCTATTTTTTTTTTTTTTGTATTTTTTTGTAGAGACAGAGTTAGCCGTGTTGCCCAGGTTGGTCTTGAACTCCTGGACTCAAGCAATCCTCCTGCCTCGGCCTCCCAAAGTACTGGGATTATAGGCATGAGCCACCACACCTGGTCTGTCTCTTAAATGCATGAAAATATGCTTCATTTTATAATTTGAAGAAATGAAAATTAATGATAGGATTGCATTTTTCACTTATTGGTTTATAAAAAAGATGTTTCTTCCACCTTCAATAACACAAGGTGGGAGAAACATCTTCCACATATTTCTTTGGTTTTGTGGAGAATATAAAGTGGTACAGCATCTACAAAAGGCAAATTTGACAACATCTACTAAAAGTAAAATTAAACACTCTATTTCAAATTATTTATTCTAAATATATACTTTCAATACGTGTACACACACCAGGTATATATGTGTCTGTGTATACTTGTATATATGTGCGTATATGCACATATGGTATCTCACATGTATTCCATTTGCTAGAAGTGACTTGGTAATAAATTTGGGAGAAAGTACATTTTAAAATAAAGCCAAGAATATAAATATATAAATATATCTATATAGAGAGATAGATAGATAGATAGATAGATAGATAGATAGATATTAACAAAACATCGCTGGTTCTCCACAGTGTTGCTCAGAGGTAGGTGTGAGGCAGGAGGGTGTATCCTGAGTTCTCAGCTTGAATTGGTACCAACTGGAGACCTTGACAGCAGTTTTTTGAGGAAAGGCAATCTTCAGCAGCACCTTATGTCAGCATTTATTATCATGCTAATTTCCAACTATTAGGGCCAAAACCTTTATATTGTTGGCATGTGAATTATGAGGTTTTTCCAATCTGGCTTTGAAAACAATAGAAGAAAAGTCCATTATAAAAGGAGACTCCTGAAGTCTCAGACAGATAAATATGTAGGAAAAATGAATATACAAAGGTTGAGGTACTAGAAATAAACTTCCTTAATATCATCCTTTCATGGGAATTCCTTAGAAAGTCTCAGGTAACCCAGAAATACATATATCTCAGTTTGAAGACTCTTCTTTTAATTCAGATAATATTTTATATATAATTTTTTAATCTGAATATTAGAAGAAGTTAGAAAGTGTATCTTGGAAATGTCTGAAGAAGGCTTATTTTATGAATTATTTTCAGGAAAGCTCTAAGTATTCATTTTCATTTTGTATTATGTTTTCATTATGTTTTTTACATAACTGAATTTTCTTTATATCAGAGTTGCCTTTACTTTTTCTTCATATAATGGCACAGAGAACACTGACAGATGAAAGAATAAAAACTATTTCCTACTCAGTATCTCCCTATAGGAGTGCAGCTATGACATCAGTGCTTGGAATGAACAGTCGCCTTCATCAGGAAGGCAGAGTGACCTTTCCTGTTTTTATGATGGCAGTGTCCCAGAGGCATCATATTTCATTGATGAAACTCTAATCTCTAGCTTTTTAGTATCAAACATAAATTGTGATTGTTTTGTTAGTTTTAAAACCAAAAATGATCATCAAAGCATTGTTAGTATATCATGAGTGTGTGTGTGTGTGTGTGTGTGTGTGTGTGTGTGTGTATGTGTGTGAGATGGAGGGCTTCTTTTCAATAATAACAACATAAGAGCATTGTTGGTTGAACACTGATTGCTATATATGTTGAAAGAAATTATAATATAAATGCCATTTGTCAGAAGTGACTTGAGAATAAATTTGGGAGAAAACACATTTAAAAGTAAAGCTATGAATAAATATATCATTGTGTATCTATCATCTTAAAATGTTCAGAAGTTTGGAATGTGGAAAATAACTTAGTTATCTTACACATAAAGAAGTATAACAAGGCAATGGAATCTTTAGCTACCTTAATATGAGAAGAGAAAGAAGAAAGAAACAATCTCTTCAGAAATGCTTACCCATTTGAGAAGACCTCATATATTTTCTATCCAGTAGAGAGCAGTCAAAGTCCATGATGCTGTCATGAAATTCAGACCTTAGTATTACAGGCATGACTGTTAACACTGAATCATCTCATTCAGGTCCTTTCGGAGTAAGGATCTTTTAGAATACTGGACTAATAGTCTTTCTTTGCATACAATATTTTTCTCATACCTGTCCTTTATATTAAATACAGTATTTATTTGTATATTTGCACAGAAGTTTATCTGGACACAAACAAAAAACATGTAGCAACCTTGTGGTTATTGGTCGCGCTTTTAAAAATCTATAGTAAGTCTACAAACTATGATATTTTAAGAAGTTTATGAAATAGCGACAAACAGAAAGCATGAAGTGGGGTAAGCTTAATATTCCAGGAGAGAATATCCTAAGTGCCACCAGATAGGCAAGATTCATAATTACCAGAAGCTAACATATGACATCCTCATGGCAATAGTAGTGAAATACAGGGATTTTTCACAGGTAGGTAAATTAAAGAATAATTAAATTAAAAATCACCAAGAGATGATTAGATGATATAGTGGAATATCTATGTAGAGACTACCAGTTCCATCCTTGTTACCTTTCTCTTTTTCTTTCAGTGTGCCAGAGGAGATTAAAATATGGAGGGATGTTATCTAGTTATACACATAGAAAGTATATCTTCTCACTGTTTCTTCATTATCTAAGGTTTTGATAGTTATCATATAAAATCTTTGCACATCACTTCTGCTTTGCTAATATAACATATTCTCAAAAATGATCCTGAGGGACTACTCTCAAGAGACAGCATCTTGCAAATGCACATGACTGTTCTATTTCTCTGTTTAGTTTCATAGACAGAAATCAATCTGAAATTGTCACTGGAAATAAGGAGATGTATTAGGAAAGCAGTAAAATTAAATTTTAGTATGTATATTTTCATGGGCTCTCAAAAATGTGTTCATCTCTTCTCTTTATAAAATTAATGTCAAACAATTGGAGACTCATTTAATATACTGCGTTAAAATGCTGTCTTTATTTATGTATCAATGGCACTATTGATTAATCATCAACAAGGCAGAGAGTTTAAGGTGGTTTTTCCCAGTACAGATGTTGTCACAAGACAGCCACATTCTTTTATTTGGCCATTCTCACAACCAAAGTCATACACTTTAATTGGTAGACAAGAGTGAGGTATATAATTTGTGGTCATGAAGCAAACTGGAACTAACTATTCCACATGTGGTGAGCTTAAATGTCAGACTGGTCGACTCTACTCTTGCCAGCTGAGCTAGTGTATCAGAAGGACCACTGTTAAGAATGGTTTGATCACAACTGTTAACAACCTCTTGTACTTTCCTTTAAAATGTATGCTTTCACGGAGATTCAAATTTTTGTCATTGAGGAATTAACAATAAGTTTGAATTTGTGATGTTTCCTTAAAATATCAAGATTCCTCAACAAATAAAATCACTATTTTATTGAGTACATTTGAAAATATTGTTTCTATTATGAAATTTTATTGGGCAATAGCTATTAATTAAAAACAACTTGTAAAGTATAATTTAGTCATACTCTAGGTTATTCGGTAGCCACATTAGTTTTATTTTGGGAAAAATAAGGAGATACATGTCATCATGGGTCCTTGTGTTTAAATTTGAATAAGACAATGTGTTGTAGTAACAAGTACTTGGAATTTAGTTAGGAGCCATGGTTTTTATCTTAATCTTGTAATCTAAAGCCCCTCATGCTCTACACACACCATGCTATATATTGTACAAATAAAAAACTATGACCAATACGTATAGAAACAAAGCAAAATGGGCCCTAAGTATCAGTGAGAGCAAGGAGTGAGTTGGGTGATCTTTACCCCTCATCTCCCCAGTAATGTTCATCAGCCCTTCATCTTACTCGTTAATTTGGATAATGGATTTCTGCAATCCCCTCAATTTTAATTAAAATGTTATACATGTGCAGCACCAAAACAAGTCTCCTAAACCATTCTTTCTTTTTGCTTGCTTCTCTAAGTTGTTTATCCAGATAAACAATTCTGAGAATAAAGGTGATGATACAGTTCAGTAGGTAAGGCCACTTTCCAAATCTCAGTCAGGGTTTAGAGTCAGGCTTTGGGGAGATCAGCTCATCTCAGGAGAGGATGAGAATATGGTCTTGACGCGAGATGATGTGGATCTAAGCCAGCTGGTGGCTCCAAGAATCTAGTCTCAGATAAGGCCTAGAGCCAAAAGACATTTCCAGGAGGCATGGTGGGTGAAATTTGGTATATGAGAGCATGTGGCATGAAGAGAAGAAAACATGAAAGACAACTGTACATTTTCTGGTCTCTGAAGGCGTGGATCATTTTGTGGAGAAGGATAAATCTGAGTGTAGACATGCCAAAACCTAAATGACCTTATGTTATCTTAGATGGGATGTTTCTTAGATATCTTCAAACATAGGGTGGATTTCAGGTCAGAGATTACAACATGGGACACATATTTAAGAGGAGATAAAATATGACACTGCTTGTCCTTATGTGATCTCTTACTACCATACTTCCAATTCTTTTTGATCCTTTGACTGTGGGAGTTGGGAATTTTGCCATTACTTTTAATTTAACCTGTTTTAGTGGTTCAGTAGTTAACAGTGTATTCCATAACTTAGCTACCTTTTCGGGCCTGGGAAGTTCTTGCAAAGCTTTGTGGAAGTTTGACTTGTACTGGCAATGTAATGGAAATAAAACCCCAAAAACAATAACAAAAAATAAATATCTTTTGTACATTGTGTGGACAAAGCATCCACATAGTGGAAATAATTTTGAAGATTTTCAATAGCAATTTATCACACCATCCAGATGTGATTATATTTAATGTCCTCTGAGAGTCTATGCTTTGCATATAAATGCTATAAATTACTTGTTTTTTTTTTTTTTTTTCCAGCAAATATAATGAACTCTGCTGTGTTCCAGGCAGTTTTATAGAGAAATAGTGTTTGGGTAATAGTGGAGAATAAATAAATAAGACTTCAATTCATATTCCAGGGTGATAAATAGACAAAATATACATGAACCAATACATGGTAGGTGACTTTTAGATAGAGTTAAGGCTATGAAGAATGTAAAAAGAAGTGTTGTAATAGAGGGTTTCAGGATGCTGGATTTAATTTGGAAGGAATAGTCAATAAGGAATTGAGTCTTGAATTGAGAGCTGAAAGACAAGAGTGTATAAGCAATGTGAGGACATGGAACTAACATTACAAGGAGAGTGAAGAGAAAGTGCGAAGAGTAAGGCAGAGACAAAGTTGGCTATTCAAGGAATATAAAGGACAACATGGCTAAAGTATAGTGGGAGGAGGAGAGAGGCAGGAGATGTGGCTGGAGAGGTAATTGGAGGCAGGTTAGATAGGGCCTGGGGGGCCGTGAAAGATTCTATGGACTTTATTCCCAGTATAGTGGGAATTCATGCAGAAGAGTAGGATGTTGTGGTACTTCTAATTAATTATTATTTTTGTAGAAAACTGACATTTATCAGCTTGCATGCATTTACATTTGTATTTTTTAAAAAGTTAAACAGCTTCTACGTTTTAGAATTTTTATGTTAAAATATACCAACATCAGGGTAGAAATAAACATACTATAGTGCATTAAAGATATGCAGGAAATGTAATAGGTTCAGTGTCCTCACAGTCAATATGAGCTTATGCTTCAACGATTGTTTCGTTGACCCAGTGAGACTGTGTTGTAGATGGTTTATCTTTGCCAGGCAGAGTGGTACCATAAAGACAGACAGGTCAAGACAGACATATTTTCATTGAATAGTGTATCGGTGACCAACCTCTCTCACACATCCAGAGCCATAATATGGGTGTTTTTAAAACACCCTGAACCTGAATGTGAATTAAAACATGTTTTTTACAAACCTGTTGCTCAAAATACGTAGGATTATTTTAACTGTTTGGAAAATATAAATTCAGTATTTTCATTTGATTTTACTTTAGCCAGATGGACTCTGATATAATATCTACAAATAATTTGGCAATTTCTTTCCCTTCACAATTAAGAAAACACTCGGCCCTTAGCAAAACTTTTTTTTCCTTTGGCATTGACTTGGAGCTGACATCTTCTAATTTGAAGTTTGGGAATAATACTTTTCTATTCAAAAGCAAACTGTGCCAAGGCTATATTCTCTTTTTGGAAACAAACAGGATTTTGCATGTTCATGTCTATGATGAGGCTGTATGAGGCTCTTGGTTTTTGGAGGATCTGTCCTGTAGCCTGATAAGTGTGAAGGGTGTCCATGTGGGCCAGCCTCTGACCTCTTTCAGCTTTAACAGATGGGGCTCAGATCTTGGGAACTGTATTTCTGGAGAGCTATTTGCTAGGATTCTCAAGAAACTAGAGGTGAAAGGATGAAAGGAAGAAAATGACTGTATTTCAATTTCTCACCCTATTTCTAGCTATCAGTTCTAAATGGAACACTAAAGTCTGAGACTATAGTGAAACAAGAAATACATCATAAATAATGTTTTCTAAATCTCCTCTTCCAAATTGTAGGTTTTGTTTTATACATGTGTTCATATATGTATATATTTGTATATATGTATAGTCAATTCTTGTTACTTTTGATAGTTATACTTTACAAAATTGGCATATACACTAAATTAATAAACACTGAACTATTGCTCCTAGGGGAAATACAGGGTTAGGTTCCCATAAGCCTATCCTTGTGATATTTTTTATCAACTAATCCATAATATGAAAGCTTGTTTTATGAGTTTTCCTGTTTAGTCACTTTATTTAATATACATTTGTGTGTATGTGTGTATACATATGTGTGGTAAAATATCACATTTGTGGGAATATGCATGTTTCGGAGACACACTTTTTTTTTGTCACTCTATGAATATCTGTGAATGACTGCAAAAGTGCCCGTAGTATTGATTTTGCAGTTAAAATACATTTTAGTGAGTGAATTAGCAAATACAGAATCTGGGAATAATGCGGATTGACTGTATATACATATGCACAGATTTGCATATCTGATTTTTTGCTATTGTATCCAATTTTTTTTATGTGTAGAGGTGGGAAAATCTCGTTTTGACAGCTTCTTTGGATAATTTTCTAAGAGTAATAACAATTGCTGTAAACACATATTCTGAAGGAAAGCTTTTATCTTTTCTTGGAAACTGGTATTTTGCTCTTTTTAATCAAAGTAAAAAGTTTCAAATGCTCAGTGAAAGGATAGCCAGAAAGTATCAGTTCCCATCAACAAATGCACAAAAGATTCTAGAGTTTAGATTTTTTTCCTTCATAACTTGGGAGAGAAATTCAAAAATATCTCAAGTAGATTTTCCAGTAGAAAATAGGAGCTTATTTTTGAATCCCTACCCAGACACATTGGAAGATAATACCACTGAAGACAATTTGCTTTTTAAATTAGTGGTTATTCTTCCTCTTGAAATACAAGCATGAGTTCATCCTCTATAAATCAATAAAAGCTTGAGTTTTTTATGTTTTGTTAAAAGGAAATTGCATCATAATAGTAGTCTTGAGATAAATAAGAACTGTTCATTCCCTAATGTCAGCATTTAAACCACAAATTGAATACTAAGACCTCAAATTGTTATTTTCATAGAATTTTTAAGTTAGAAAAAACATTCACAGTGATCTAAACCAAAATAAATAAAAATAAACCCTGAAAATTATATTCGATTGTTTTTTATCAGGACAACACATGGAAAAATTCTAAAGAAGACAAAAGTTGGTAGAAAAATGTAATTTTGACTTGTAAATTTGTAAATTAAAGTCATCAAAGAACCCAATAGCAAAATACAATCCACATTAGCTAGACCATAACTTTGTAGGACCACCTTAGTAGAAGGCTTGTACCTGAAGCACTGTGTGCGAGAAAGAACACTAGCGTGATTCTTAGGAGGTTGGGATTCCAGGTCCACCCCAGCTACATTTAGCTCTCAAGTTTTGCGTGCTTGGGTTGAACATTCTCAACCACAAAATATGAAGTTTGAATTATGTAATCTTTAATATTTCTCTCATTTCTAAAACTTGCTGGCTCCAGCACAAAACATCTACGTTAGGCATTCATTTAGTTGAATTTCAGAATATAGTTTAAGAGTTTATTGTAAACAAAAAGGAGTCATAGAGTAATCCCTAAAGAAACAATTGTGAATCTGACAATCACATAATTTATCATAAAACCTGGGTATTTTGGAGTGAAATGTGATGCTATAATAATAAAAAATATATAAGCTTTTGAGATCTATATTACTTTACTAACAAATTACTGTTATTATACTGGTGAACATATAAAATAGTTCTCATCAAAAACTATATTCAAAAACAAAATGTTTGAAAGTAATATTTTATTTATGAAGGCAATATAAGCATTCTTTGTATTGCTTAATTTTAGAGATAACATAAAATATTATTGGTTCATATTTAGAATTTTAATCAGTGTTTCATTTGATGATTTTTTAATTTCTCTTTTGAAAAGTTTTTTTAATTTTTAGATTGACACGATACTTGCACCTACATATGGAATACATAGTAATGTTTTGATACACATACTATATAGTGATCAGATCAGTATAATTAGCATATCCATCACCTCCAACACTTTTCTTTAGCAATAATACATAGTTTCAAACAGCTAGAAGGAAGGAAGATAGTGAATGTGTTGAGAACATTCACTATCTTCCTTCTAGCTGTTTGAAACTATGTAATATTGTTAACTATAGTCATCCTACATTTATACCTAGTGGTATAAAACAGTAGAACTTATTCCTCTTATCTAGCTGTAATTTTGTAGCCTTTAAAAAATCTTTCCCTATCCCCCTTCTCCCATCCTTCCCAGCCTCTAATATCCTGTTTCACTTTTTACTTCTACAAGAGAAAACTTTTTCAGCTTCCACATCTGAGTGAGAACATGTGGTGTTTAACTTTCTGTTCTTAGCCTATTTCACTTAACATAATGTCCTCCAGTTCCAACCATGTTGCTGCAAATGACAGAATTTCATTCCTTTTTATGGCTGAATACTATTCCATGGTGTACATATACCACATTGTCCTTTTCCATTCATCTGTGGTTGGACAACAAGGTTGATTACATATCTTGGCTATTGTGAATAGTGCTGCCATAAACATGTGGGTACCAATGTGTTTGATTTACAGGTCCTCTTTCCTTTGGAAAAAAGCCCAGTAGTGGAATTGCTGGATCATATGGTAGTTCTAAGTGTAGTTTGCTAAGAAACCACAATAGTGTTCTCCTTAGTGGTTATACTATTTTACATTCCCACCAACAGTGTATAAGAGCTCTGTTTTCTCCACATTCTCACCATCATGTGTTATATTTTATCTTTCTGATAATCTTTATCCTAACTGAAGAGAAATGATAGCTCCCTGTGGTTTTAATTTGCATTTCCTTGATGATTCGTGATGTTGAGCATTTTTTAAAATGTATTTTTTGACTATTTAAATGTCTTATTTTGATAAACATCTGTTTATATTATTTGTCCATTTTATAATTGATTTTTTTTGCTGTTGAAAAGTTTCAATTCTTTGTATATGTGAATATTAATCCTCTGTCAGATGAACAGTTTGCATATATTTCCTCTCATTCTGTAGGCATAAGAAACTGTCCTAATTTCCTGCATATACAATTTCTACATCAACCTTATAAGGATATATTTCTGTAATGTGTTTAATTTGTACTGCCTATGATTATCCTTAAGAATCACACACAGTTTCAGGTTTTATATTTACATTTTAATTGATTTGGATTTGATCTTTATGTTTGGTATAAAATAAGAGTCCAGGCCAGGTATGGTGGCTCACGCCCATAATCCCAGCACTTTGGGAGGCTGAGGCAGGCAGATTACCTGAGGTTGGGAGTTCGAGACCAGTCTGACCAACATGGAGAAACACTGTCTCTACTAAAAATACAAAATTAGCCAGGCATGGTGGCACATGCCTATAACTCCAGCTATTCGGGAGGCTGAGGCAGGAGAATTGCTTGAGCCCAGGAGGCGGAGGCTGCAGTGAGCTGAGATCTCGCCATTGCAGTCCAACCTGGGCAACAAGAGCAAAACTCCATCTCAAAGAAAAAAAAAGTATCCAATTTTGTTCTTTTACATGTGAATATCAAATTTTCCCAGCACTATTTGTTGAAAGGATTATCCTTGCCCATTATCCATTCTTGGCATCCTTATTGAATATCAATTGATTGTATATGTGTGAATTTATTTCTGGGCTCCCTATTCTGTCTCATTGGTCAATATGTCTGTCTGTATGCCAGCAACACAACTATTTTGATAGCTAAGCTTCGTAATATATTTTGAAATCTGAAAGTGTGATGCCTGCAACTTTGTTCTCCTTTTTCATGATTGATTTGGCTATTTGTGGTCCTTTGTATTTCCGTAAGAATTGTAGGATTGTTTTTTCTGTTTATTTAAAAATGTCTTTAACAACTATAAAATTGCAAAAAAAAAAAAAAAGTTTTTTGCAGTTCCATTAAAATAAGCTCAAATGAGTTTGATTGTCCTCCACTTGATAGTTCTAATTTGTGCCAAGATCTCTCGTCTAATAATTGTGTGTGAGAAACCCATGAAATATGCGGAGTTCTTAAAGACTGCCTATGTCTACCATATTTCATTTCTCTGAAATAAAGAAAAAATATTTTCTCTGTAGGTTCTAAGTTACCTGGAAAGTTCTGAGCAAATTCTTATTAAATAGAGAATATACTCATTTCAAAGGGTTTTTTTTGTTTTTTGTTTTTTTTTTTTGGAGACAAAGTCTTGCTCTGTTGCCCAGGCTGGAGTGCTGTGGTGCAATCTCGGCTCACTGCAACCTCTGGTTCCCGGGTTTACGCCATTCTTCTGCCTCAGCCTCCCAAGAAGCTGGGACTACAGGCGCTCGCCATCATGCCCGGCTAATTTTTTGTATTTTTTAGTAGAGATGGGGTTTCACCGGTTAGCCAGGATGGTCTCGATCTCCTGACCTCGTGATCCACCCGCCTCAGCCTCCCAAAGTGCTGGGATTACAGGCGTGAGCCACTGTGCCCGGCCTCAAAGGTTTTTAAATTGAAATTTTTAAATATTTTAGTCTAAACATTTTAACAGATACTGTTTTTAATTATTCAACAAATATTTTCATCAAAACATAGTTAAATTAGTTGGTTCTATTTATGTCCCTTTTAACTTTTGTCAAATTTAGATGCTGAAAAATTATGAGTATACATTATCCAGTTGAATATAGAAACTGTATTAAAAAGATTCTTCTCTTATGCCAATATGCTACAAGGAGAAATAGTAAAATTTCAAAATTAAATTTCATGCACTTTTGAGTTGATGTCATTTAATTGATACAATTTCTCCTGTGTTTTTGTTGGATTAAATTTTGATGTCTTTGCTATTGCAAGCTTGATTTTCGATAAATGCAATTCACTAAATGTTTAAATGGTATTTTTTGGTAGTCCATTTTTGGCATCTTGTATACCAGCTCAGCCTCAGCAGGATAAGGCACCAGGCAGAGTTGTGAGGCCCCCATGCTAGGCCCTAGCTTCTGGATGGCATTTCTAGATATACCAAGGGCCAAAAGGGAACCTAGTGCCTTCACGGACCCAGTCCTTGCAGGATTTATCGCCTGTTGACTACAAAGCCCTTTGGCCCTGATTAACCAGAAGTGATGCCCAGATAGGACGCCATGGGCCTTGGGCTCTGAGACATACCAACTATAGGTGTGACCCAGCACATTCCCTGCTGTTGTGTCTATGGTGAAAGACTCCTTCTGTTTGACAAAAGTGGAAGTAAATGTAAAGGGTACCTCAGGTAACAGTTCAGCCACAGTGGGGTAGGGCAACAAGCAGGCTCTTGGCGTTCCTAAGTCCAGGCCTAGTCTCTTGGAAACCATTTTGTAACTTTCCCTGGGCCAGAGCAGAGCCTACTTCCCTGAAGGGTGAGTACCAGTCCTGGCAGCATTCAGGATAAGCTGACTGAAGAGCCTTTTGGCTTTAAGTGAATCTTGGTTGTGGACTGGCAGAAACCCCACCATGGGTGGTGGTGGTGGGCACAAGGAGAGGCTCTTCTGCCTATGGAAAGATTAGGAAAGAGTAGGAAGGACTTTGTTTTATAGTTTGAGTGCCTATTAACTGCAGTAGAATACAATATCAGGCACATTTCTAGGATTTTTGACTCGGATTCCCGGCTCCCTGACATCTCTGGACCCATCTGTGGCCTGTAGGAATTTCCTGTCCTAAAGGGAAGGACACAAACCTGTCTAGTTTCAGCACCTGCTGATTGTAGAGCACTAGGGCCTTCAGTGATGATAGGAGGTAGCCAGCTAGTATTTACAGTGAGCTATAGATCAGACCCAGTGTTCTGCTGCCTTCAGGTGTGACCCAGCACAGTCGCAGTGGTAGAGGCCACAGGGTTGCCTGCATTAGTACAAACCCAGTTCCAGGTGGCTCAGCACAGACAGAGAGACTTTGGTGGAAAGTAAGGGAAAAGAACAAGAGTTTCTGCCTGGTAATCCAGAGAATTCTTCTGGATCTTATCCAAGATCACGAAGGTGGTACCTCTAGAGTCTGAAAAAACAAAACAAAACAATATTGTGTTTCCAGTCAAAGTCTCTTAAAAAAGCTGGAAAGTCTTCCCAAGAAGATGGGCACAAACAAGCCAAGACTGTGAAGAATACAATAAATACCTAACTTTTCAATGCCCAGACACTGAAAAATAACTACAAGCACCAAGAGCAATCAGGAAAACGTGACTGCACCAAACAAATTAAATAAGGACCAAGGACCAATCCAGGAGAAACAAAGACATGTGATTTTTCACAAAGAGAATTCAAAATAGCTGTTTTGAGGAAACTCAAAGACATTCAAAATACCATGGAGAAAAAAATCAGAATTAGATAATAAAGAGATTGAAATAATAAAAAAGCAGAAATTCTAATGTTGAAAAATGCAATTAACATACTAAAGGATGCATCAAAGTAATATAGTAGCAGAACTGATCAAGCAGAGGAAAGAATTAGTAAGCTTGAAGACAAGCCATTTGAAAATATACAGTTAGAGGAGACAAAAGAGAAAAGAATAAAAAAAAATGAAACATACCTATGAGATCAAGAAAGTAGCCTCAAAAGGGCAAATTGAATAGTTATTTGCCTTGCAGAGTAAGTAGAGAAAGTGCTCTATTATTAGGAGACAGCAAGTTTATTCAAAGGGATAATAATAAAGAACTTCCCAAACCTAGAGAAAGATATCAACATTCAAAGACAAAAAGGTTGTGGAACATGAAACAGATATAATCCAAAGAAGACTACCTTAAGGCATCTAATAATTGAACTCCCAAAAGACAAGGATAAATTAAAAATCCTAAAAGCAGAAAGAGAAAACAATAAACAAATAAATAACATTACAGGTCAGGAGAGAATGGTATGACATATTTAACGTGCTGAAAGTCGGGGGAAAAGACCTTTTACCTTAGAATAGTGTATCCTTTGAAAATATCCTTCAAGCATGAAGGAGAAATAAAGACCTTCCCAGACAAACAAAAGATGAAGAATTTCATCAAGACCATATGTATCTGATCTAACAAAAAATGCTAAAGAGAGTTCTTCAATCTGAAAGAAAAGGATGTTAATGGGCAATAAGAAATCATATAAAGGTGCAAAACTCACTGGTAACAGTAAGCACACAGAAAAAACACAGGGCATTATTACACTGTAATTGTGGTGTGTAAACTACATATTTGTAAGTAGAAAGACTAAATGATAAACCAATCAAAAATAATAACTACAACAGCTTTTCAAGACATAGACAGTACAGTAAGATATAAAGATAACAAAAATTTTCAAAGTGGGGGAATGAAGTACAAAAATTAATTCAAGATGGATTAAAGACTTAAATGTAACACCTAAAATCATAAAAACCCTAGAAGAAAACCTAGGCAATACCATTCAGGACATAGGCATGGGCAAGGACTTCATGACTAAAACACCAAAAGCAACGGCAATAGAAGCCAAAATTGACAAATGGGATCTAATTAAAGAGCTGCTGCACAGCAAAAGAAACTACCATCAGAGTGAACAGGCAACCTACAGAATGGGAGAAAATTTTTACAATCTACCCATCTGACAAAGGGCTAATATCCAGAATCTACAAAGAACTTAAACAAATTTACAAGAAAAAAAGCAAACAACCCCATCAAAAAGTGGGCAAAGGATATGAACAGACATTTCTCAGAAGAAGACATTTATGCAGCCAACAGACACATGAAAAAAATGCTCATCATCACTGGTCATCAGAGAAATGAAAATCAAAACCACAATGAGATACCATCTCACATCAGTTAGAATGTCAATCATTAAAAAGTCAGTAAACAATAGGTGCTGGAGAGGATGTGAAGAAATAGGAACATTTTTACACTGTTGGTGGGACCATAAACTAGTTCAACCATTGTGGAAGAGAGTCTGATGATTCCTCAAGGATCTAGAATTAGAAATACCATTTAACCCAGCCATCCCATTACTGGGTATATACATAAAAGATTATAAATCATGCTACTGTGAAGACACATGCACATGTATGTTTATTGTGGCACTATTCACAATAGCAGAGACTTGGAATAACCCAAATGTCCATCAATGATGGACTGGATTAAGAAAATGTGGCACATATACACCATGGAATACTATGCAGTCATAAAAAAGGACGAGTTCATGTCCTTTGTAGGGACATGGATGAAGCTGGAAACCATCATTCTGAGCAAACTATCACAAGGACAGAAAATCAAACACTGCATGTTCTCACTCATAGGTGGAAATTGAACAATGAGAACACTTGGACACAGGATGGGGAACATCACACACTGGGGCCTGTTGTGGAGTGGGGGAAGTGGGGAGGGATAGCATTATGAGATATACCTAATGTAAATGATGAGTTAATGGGTGCAGCACACCAATATGGCACATGTATACATATGTAAGAAACCTGCACATTGTGCACATGTACCCTAGAACTTAAAGTATAATAATAATAATAATAAAATAGAACCTTTCTAAGTGGTGCAGGTTGAGAATAGTGCCTGCCTCCTGTTTGAACACTTGTCACTTGATCTTCTCAACTACACACGTTGAATAGAGTATAATAAACTCAAAAAGAAAAAAGTTAAAGTGTAGAGTTTTCATTTATTTTCTTTTTCCTGTTTATGGAATCAGTGTTAACTTGTTATCAGTTTAAAACACATAGAAGGAAAACACAAATAATAAAAATTAAGAAATTAAGGCATATCATCAGAGAAAATCACCTTCACTAAGAGGAAGGCAGAAAGGAAGGAAAGAAGAAATAGAAGACCACAAAACAACCAGAAAAAAAAAAATTGCAAAATGGCAGCAGTAAATCTCTGCTTATCAATAATAACATTGAATATAAATGGACCAAACTCTCTAATCAAAAGACATGGAGTGGCTGAATGAATGAAAAAACAAGGCCCATTGATCTGTTGCCTGCAAGAAACACATTCCACCTATAAAGATACACATATACCATGCCTGTAATCCCAGCACTTTGGGAGACCAAGACAGGCAGATCACGAGGTCAGGAGATCAAGACCATGCTGGCTAACATGGTGAAACCCCGTCTCTACTAAAAATACAAAAATTTAGCTGGGTGTGATGGCGGACGCCTGTCGTCCCAGCTACTAGGGAGGCTGAGGCAGGAGAATGGCCTGAACTCAGGAGGTGGAGCTGGCAGTGAGCCAATACCATGCCACTGCACTCTAGTCTGGGTGACAGAGTAAGACTCTATCTCAGGAAAAAAAAAAAAAAGATACACATATACATATACTGAACGTAAAGGCATGGAAGAAGATATTACCTGCCAAAGGAAACCAAAAAAAAAGCAGGAGTAGCTATAGTTAGACAAAATAGATTTCAAGACAAAAACTGTAAAAGAGACAAAGAAGGACATTATAATGATGATAAAGGGGTCAGTTCAGCAAGAGGATATAACAATTGTAAATACACATGCACCCAATACAGGAGCACACAATACATAAAGCAAATATTATTAGAGCTAATGAGAGAGATAGATCTCAATATGATAGTAGCTGGAGGCTTTCACACCTCACTTTTAGCATTGGAAAGATCTCCAAGACAGAAAATTAATGCAGAAACATCAGACTTAATCTTCACTGTAGACCAACTGGAGATACTTACACAACATTTCATCCAAAGTCTGCAGAATACACAAACTTCTTTTCAAGCACATGGATCATTTTAAGGATGGACCACATGTTAGGTTACAAAACAAGTCTTAAAACGTTAAAAAAACTGAAATTTATATCAAGAATCTTCTTTGATAACAATGAAATAAAACTAGAAATCAATAATAAAAGGAATTGTGGAAACTATGCAAACACATGAAAATTAAACAACATGCTCCTGAATGACCAGTGAGTCAATGAAGAAATAAGGAAGTAGAAAAATGTCTTGAAACTAATGATAATAAAAACATGCATACCAAAACCTATGGGATACAGGAGAAATAGTAGTAAGAGAGACATGTATAGCTCTAAGTGCCTACATCAAAAAAAGAAGAGAACCATCAAATAAATAACCTAATGATACATCTTAAGGAACTAGAAAAGCGAGAGCAAACTAAATCCAAATTTAGCAAAAGGAAAAGAAATGAATATTAGAGCAGAAATAAATGAATTTGAAATGAAGAAAACAATACAAAAGATCAACAAAACACAAAGTTGATTTTTTGAAGCAATAAAAAATGAACAACTTTTGCCAGACTAATGAAGAAAAAAAGGGGAAGACCCACATAAAAAAATCAGAGGTGAAAAGCAGGACATTACAACTGATACCTCAGAAATTCAAAGGATCATTAGTGAACAGAAAAAAAATTACACGAGCAACTACATACCAATAAATAGGAAACTCTAGAGAGAATGGATAAATTTTTAGATACGTGCAACCTACTAAGACTGAATCATGAAGAAATCCAGACGTGAGCAGACCAATAACGAGGGACTAAATTTATAATAAAAAAATCTAACAAAGAAAAGCCTGTGATCAGATAGCTTCTATGCTGAATTTTATCAATGGTTTCAATAATATCAGTTTTACTCAAAGTATTCCCAAGAAACAGAGGAGGAGGGAATAATTCCAAATGTTGTGATAGGCTAGTATTACCCTGATAACAAAATCAAACATAGACACATTAAAAAAAAAAAAAAGAAAATTACAGGCCTATGTCTCTGATGAAATTGTTGCAAAAAATCCTTAACAAAATACTAGCAAGTTGAATTCAACAATATGTTAGTAAGATCATTCATCAAGACCAAGTGAGATTTATCCCAGGGACACAAGGATGGTTCAACATATGCAGATCAATCAGAATAATACATCATGTCCACCAAATGAAGAACAGAAACCATATGATCATTTCAGTTGATGGTGAAAAAACATTTGATAGAATTAAACATCCCTTCATGATAAAAATCTTCAAAAAACTGGATTTAGAAAGAACATACCCCAACAAAATACACACCATATATAACATACATACAGCTAGCATCATACTGAATAGGGAAAAAGTGAAAGCCTTTCCTGTAAGATTTGGAATATGACAAGAATGTCTACTTTCACAACTGATAGCCAATATTTTTTGAGTCTTAGCTAGAGCAATCAGAGAAAAGAAAGAAAGAAAGAGCATGAAAGTTAGAAAGGAAGATATTAAATTATCGCTGTTTGCAGACATGCTCTTACATTTGGAAAAACCTAAAGACTGCACCAAAAAAAATAAGTGATTATAAATAAATTCAGTAAAGTCATAAGATACAAAATCAACATATAAAAATCAGCAGCATTTTTATATGCCAACAGTGAACAATCTGAAAAAGATATCGAGAAAGTAATCCCATTTACAATAGCCACAGATGAAATGAAATACCTAGGAATTCACTTAACCAAAGAAGTGAATGATTTCTACATTAAAAACAATAAAACTTTGACAAAAGAAATTGAAGAATGAATAAAAAATGGAAAGATATTCCATGTTCATAGACTGAAAGAATCAAAATTGTTAAAATGTCTATACTACCAAAGCAATCTAAAGATTCAGTGCAATCCCTGTCAAAATATAAATGACATTCTTAACAGAAATAGAAAAAAAATCCTAAAATTTATATGGAGTCACGAAAGACCCAGAATAACCAATGCTGTCCTGAGCAAAGAGAATGAAACTGGAGGAATCCCATTACCTGACTTCAAATTATACCACAGAGCTTTAATAACCAAAAAAGCATGGTACTGGCATAAAAACAGACACATAGACGAAAGGAACAGAATAGAGAACCCAGAAACAAATCCACACACCTACAGTGAATTCATTTTTGACAAACTTACCAAGAACATACATTGGGGAAAAAACATTCTCTTCATTAAACCATGCTCGGAAAACTGGATATCCATATGCAGAATAATGACATAATACCCTTGTCCTCCTCATATACAAAAATAAAATCCAAATTGATTGTTGAAATTACTACAAGAAAACATTGGAGAAATTCTCCAGGACATTCACTGGGGCAAAAATTCCCTGAGCAATATCCTACAAGTGCAAGCAATGGAAACAAAAATGGACTAATTGAATCATATCAACTTAAAAATATTTTGCACAGTGATGGAAACAGTTAACAAAGTGAAGAGACAACTCACAGGATGGGAGAAAATATTTGCAAACTACCCATCTGTCAAGGGATTAATAACAAGAATATATAAGGAACTCAAACAAATCTATAGGAAAAAAATTGATAATTCAGTAAAATAATGGGCAGAAAATTTGAAGACATGTCTCTGAAGAAGACATACAAATGGCAAACAAGCATATGAAAAGGATCTCATCATCATCTATCATCAGAGGAATGCAATGATATATCATTTCACCTCAGTTACAATGGCTTTTATCCAAAGACAGACAATAACAAATGCTGGTGAGGATGTGGAGAAAAGGAGACCCTCATACACTGTTGGTGAGAATGTAAATTAGTACAGCTACAATGGAGAACAGTTTTGAGGTTCCTCAAAAAAGTGAAAATAGAACTACCACATGATCCAGCAATTCCACTGCTGGGTGTATACCACAAAGAAGAGAAATTGGTATGTTGAAGAGATATCTGCACTCTCATGTTTGTTGCACCACTGTTCACAACAGTCGAGATATGGAAGCAACCTAAGTGTCCATCAACAGATGAATAAATAAAGAAAATGTTGTACTTACACACAATAATGTGCTATTTAGCCATAAAAAAGAATGAGATCCTGTTAGTTGCAGCAGTGTGGATGGAACTGGAAGTAATTATATTCAGTCAAATAAACCAGGCACAGAAAGAGAGACATCACATATTCTCACTTATTTGTGGGATGCAAAAATCAAAACACTTGAACTCATGGAGATAGAGAGTAGAAGAATGATTTCCAGAGGTTAAGAAGGGTAGTAGGAGGTGGTGGGGAAGTGGGGATAGCTAATGGGTACAAAAAATATAGTTAGAAAGATGAATAAGATCTAGTATTTTATAGTACAGCAGAGTGACTATAATCAAAATAATTTACATGAACATTTTAAAATAAATATAAGTATAATTGAGTTATTTGTAACATAAAGAATAAATGCTTGAGGGGATGGATAGCCCGTTTTCCATGATGCAACTATTATGCATTGCATGCCTGCATCAGAATATCTCATGTATTCATACACCTACTGTGCACATACAAAAAGCACAGACAAATTTTAAAAAGAAAAGGAAACTTAATAAATTGAATTAAATTTCTACAAAACATAAAATTATCAAAAAATACCATATAGTTAGCATACTGGACAAGGCCAAAATTAATCAGACCTGGATCTTATCTTCAAGAATCTTACAACCTGGAAGGGAAGATTAAATGTGTTTTATATTTACATACAAGCATGCACACAATTCTGGGCTGGTTCATTGATTTTCTTTTTATCACTGCTCCTGACATCGTTCTTTGTGATAACTACCTTGTTTGTTATATACCTAATATCTTGGTTTCTCCATACTTGACAACTTCTGCAATATTTTTTCCCAACTCCCTTAGCCTCCCACTCTCATGGTTTATATATAACTCTAAATTATATTTTATATAACTTATATACTTTATATAACTCTAAATTAATAATGACTGTCTAAACTCCAAAATCTCAATTTTAGGAATCCAAGTGTCCAGCCACCACCTCCTATTCATTTGGCTTACTTATTCTAGTACTTATGCAGCCATAATTCTTAGCCATATCTAAACTCCAAAATCTCAATTTGAGCAATCCAAGTGTCCAGCCACCACCTCCTATTCACTTGGCTTACTTATTCTAGTACTTATGCAGCCATAATTCTTCAACCTCTTTGGTAACCCCACCCCTTTTGACTCTCATTTTCACTACTCAGAATTCCCTTTATAGTTCAATTTCCTCCTTACAGACATTAAAATCTATGATTCCATGATGCGTCACTATAATCACTTTCCTTTACAAACTCCTTTTCCTTTCTTACTTTAATACAATTAATTCCAAAAAGTCCCAGCCTTAGACTCACCTCATTGGAAAAAATAAGTCTTCTTAATAGTCGCACAATAAATAATGACCATAAATTTCAGATGGTATCCAAACAGTGGCTAAAAATTCTCCTGCATTTTTCTATGAACTTTCCTCTACATCCCAAGAAATGTATTCTGTACCTTCAATTCATATCACCCCCAGCTCTGACATATGACCTCAGAAAGCACAAGTTGTAAACACACAGACCCATGTCATCATCTTATTAGACTGACCTTCATCTATGCTAAGATACTTTGCTTCACCTCGTTTTCAGATAAAAAGAGTCAATGACCCTATCTGTAGTCAAATAAACTCCCTACTTTTGTGTACTCAGAAACTTCACTTATGTAAATTTCTTCTCTCTCCCTGTTGTCTCTCTGTTTCTCTGTCTCTCTGTGTGTTTCTCTCCCTTTCTCCCTCACTTCCCAACTTCAATTTCTCCCTATACTGAAGTTCCTAATGGCACATACAAATTCACTAATATCTTTTGTCTGAGACAAAAAACACACCTAATTTTAAATCCTTCTACCATCTTTCTACACTTAATAGAAAGAAAAGACTTATCAAAAAGATAGCTTATGCATTTGCTTCCCTTGCTTCTCTTTCTATTCTTCCTTTATTTTACTATAATCAGAGTTTCTTCACCAAAGGATCTACAAATTTACCCATTTTCAATAACTAATAGCTTCTTTCTAAGTTCACTGGTTGTGCTCTGCCCTCTTCTTACTTGATTGTTCAACAACAGTTGACACAACTAAGCAACCTCTCCACTTTCACATTTCACTCCCTACACAACCCTGGGTAAATTATTTAACTTTCATGTTCCTCGGCATATTCACTTACAAAATAAAAGAAAGACTGCTTGCTTACTCAAGTGTTAAGAGAATTAAATGCGATATCACTACAATGTTCTTTTGAAAACTGCTCTCCCTTCTTATATTCTTACCTCTCTAAAATCTATTTTCTAAAAAGTAGCAGAGATAAGAGATGAATGACAAAAGGTGATTCAGAATTAAATGACAAAATGTGATTCTGACTTGATATATAGATATCTTTTGTAGACATACCTAATATATGTCTACATGCCTAATATATGTCTACAAAAGATACCTATATATCAGATCAGAATCACATTTTGTCATTAATGTGTACATATTCTGGGGCAGAATAAAATATCTGGCCCTATTCCAGACTGGTGTCCTTTGTTCATCCTGGTTCTACCATAATGTTATTTTTCTGTTGGGCAATGTTCCCGTTACCTTTTGCTGCATAATAAGCTTCTCCAAAACTTAGTGGCTTAAAACAACAATTTATCTCAAGTTTGTGAGTTAAGGGAATTCTAGTAGAGCTTGGCTGGGTGACTGTCCTGCTGTTCGTGGCATATTCAACCAGCTGCCAGACTGGAGGTTCCAAAATAGCTTCACTCATGTGTCTGGAGCCCTAGATGGGCTAACAGAAAAGCTGTGCTCAGTGTGGCCTCTCTCTGTTTCCCCCTCCTTATAGTCTCAGGCTTTCTCCATGTAGTCTTTCTAGGAAAGTTAAGGAATGTTCTGTGTCCTCTAAGGGATCTAAAAAATCCAGCAAAATCTGCCAGTCCTTTAAGGAATTAGCCCAGAACTGTCACAGCCTCACTTCTAACACACTCTATTGGTCAAAGAAGTTGCAAGTCAGCCCAAATTCAAGGTGAGGGCAAATAGACACTATCTCATGATAACTGTCAAGAATTTGCCACCTTCTCTGATGCACCATAAGAGTACTCCAATATCATTTTTGCTATGTACCTGACACCCTTGTTTCTACCTTTAGGAATTCTGCCCGCAAATCTTTCCATGACTGACTCCTTCAACTCTCAACTCAGTTATCACTTCCTCATTAGATAAAAGCTTTTGTTACTGCCTTATCTAAATATATTTCCTACTACCATCACTATGTACTCCATCAGCTCTTTTATTTTCTTCTGTCATTACCTTACTTATGATCTACTGCCATCCACTGCAATGTCAACTTCATAAGCACAGAAACTGTCTTTCTTGTCAACTATGGTTGTAGAACCCAGAATGATGCTTGACACATAAAATTTGTTCAATAAATGTTTTCTGAAAGACTAAGTCAATTATATATAGTTCATTCATAAACGTATAAAGAAAAATTATAACTACTATAACGTAAGTTTTGATATTATCTGCACTTACATTTCTCTAAATCTATACCGTTTTGATTAGAGATAAAAGTGACCTATCAGGTGAAAAGGTGGGGTTTTTACAGTTACATAATGGTACATTTTTCTTTATCACAATTTTGAGATGAATCTATTTGAATGGAACTTTTACCTAGAATTACTTCTTATTTGGGGGAAGAGGGACATCTCTGGAAAAAATTATACAGATTTTTACTCTCCTTTCTAGAAATAACATTATAGATTTCAAACTAACTTAACATTAATGTTAAAAATAACCTATACATACTGTTTTTCAAATTTCTTCTTGTTGTGTTAAAGAAAACTTAGATTCAGTAAAGAAACCATGACTTTTAGTACAATAAGTAGTTCTTTAAAAACAGTATGAATTACATGAAAGGGATTGGAAACATGGTTTCATGTGTTTTTCAATATAAACAAGCATGTGATGTTTTCTGAAAAAATAAGCTTAGAGTTTATCGAACCCAAAATGTGCGGAACATTTAGTCCAACATGCACCTGATTTCACCTTTCCCATACTACATCCAAGATAATCAAGATTTTCTAAACTACCAAGTAACAATTTTGAGAATAAAAGAGGAATATGTTTTTAAGTTCAAGACCAAACACTGGTAAACACAGAGATAAATTGTTTTTTACTTTGTGACATAGCCAAAGTCATGGCAAAACACTAACCTTTAAACGTTTGTTAAATAAATGGATTCAGGATATTTTTTCTTCTTTTTATGGTCCTCTGGTGACTCTTTTGTGTCCTTTTACTCCATTTTAAGTGCTGATAATACTCTGCCTTTCGAATGGGACTCTGACTTGCACACGGTTGAGATTCACTTCATATCAATTCAATTGAATAACTATAAAAGCACCAGACCTTTCTTAATCACATTGTTTTCTCTTATAGGTTTATGTTGGGTTATTCAAATGAGATACTGAATCAGCTTGGAGCCATGGACACATTCACATTAATATACTTCAAATTTTGTGAATTTCCTCTGACTCACTTTTCTCTTGTCTTCATTCTACTCTTTCCTCCCTCCCCGTGTGTTTTTTCTTTTCAATTCCCTTATAACTTGTCTTTCTTCATTAATTTATCTTGATGTTTAACTTTAGATTTAATGTTAAATTATCCTTTTTGGTGAGTCTGTAAGATAGATTTGAAATATGACATAAAACATTCCAAAAAAGAGATGAGCTCATGAATGCTCATTCAAGAACATGTTAGACATATAATCAGGCAACAGCTTATTTTTGGTTTAATGAGAAAAACAACTTGGCGCTTGATTTTAAGTAAAATAAAATTTGCAGGATGACATCCCCATAAATGCTGTACTAGTTGGCTGAGGAAAATACAGCATGTGTTAAAACATTTCCCTTTTAAATTTCAATTGGCAACATGTTTTTGCTATTAGAAGTAAATGCACTCTATTCTTCCCTCATTAATGTGCCTAATTTTTATGTAATTATTGAAACGAAGAATGGTCACTTCAAGTGAAATCATAAGGTCTAAAGGATCATTAAAATGGTGTAATATTCTTACATTCTGGGAAAGGGGAAAGAGAGCTAATATTTTTGAGCGCATACTACAAGGCATCCCTGACCTAGACACTTTCTAATACTGTAATAATATTATTTTTTTTTTACAATACCATTGTAATTGGTAGTCCATATTTCATATAAAGTGATACCAAGTAACTTGCCTAAACCCTAGAAGTAACAAATGGCCGAGGGAAGATTTAAGCTTCAGTCTCCCTAGTTCCAAAACCAGACATTTTCCTAGGAAAAAAGTTATCTCCTATATTTTTAAACAATGAAGTCTTTTATTAGTATGTGCTTGGTAACATACACAATAATTTGTCAGAACAAGTAATGGCAAAAATGCAGATGAATTCTTTTAAAAAATGAATGACAAAGATTATTATAATGCAGATATGACAATATTCTTGAAAGTTAATTCTCTAATGTTCAGAAATTAATGCAAAATTTATAATGGTATTGAAAAAACTGTCAGAAATGCTAGTAAATTGCAGTGGAAAAAACAGTTTATATGTAATAGCATTTATCAACAAACACATTCTTTTCTAAACTGAATGAAATTATTTCCCTTAGTACAGAAAACTGACATATCTCATGCCTCAGTAGCATTTGCTAAATGAAGAATTTAAGCAAGATGATTAAGCAAGGGGTAGGATTCTGCAGTGGCTACTGATGTGAGATCATTTACACAGAAGAGTTCTCAAGGCAGAGCCAGTTCCAAGTGATGGGTCAGCTGGGTATTGGACAGGCTTTTCTGTTCTTGAGTTAATTTATATAATATAACTGATGTCTTAGAAGCCGAGATTATTGCCAAGATAGAACAAAGAATCTTGGTCTCTTCCAAACTAATTTTAAAACAGGATTGTAACTTTCTCAGTGGATTAAGGATTGGGAACTTTGTTTCTATGCTAGCTTTGTAACTACCTTTACATATAAACCTAAATACTCACATCTTCCTTGAATCTCAGTGTCTTCATCTCTAAAATGAGCGTATTTCTCTAAGGAATGTCTTTTTAATCTTTAAAACTGCTGAACTAGAATTTCTGAGGGGATAATTTGAGATAAGTGCTTGATGATAAAAAAAATAAGGGAATTAGGAGAGAAAGGGAGAAGAGGAATGAGAAGAGGGATAGGAAGAGGGAGGGAGAGCTAACGCATGAGTTACAGGAGAGAGTTATCTATGGAAATAGAAATCTCTCTATCAAAACAAGGGTTTACACATTGCACTGAAATGCCATCTTTCTATGAATTTAGAATATTTTGCTGTTTTTAGCAGCTACCATCAGAATAGAAAACAATTGGATAAGATGGCTTAAAATGTATGAAAAACATAGCAGAGCAAGAGGTAGGTAATGCAGAGATCAATTTTAGAAATAATATATAGGATTAATTAATACTCTGTCACTCCTCAACTCAGTTTCACAGACAAGTGTAGGAGGACCCTCATTCTTCTTGTTCTCCGTCACAATCAGGCTGAACCTTGACAGAGAGAGCTACCTAAAGCTAGTTTCAATAAGATGAGTGCAACCTGGGCCTTAAAGGGTACTCTAAAAGAACAATGGCATGAAGTGCTTGGGGCATCAGAACCAGAAATTACTTGAACCTAATTTTCAGGTGTCCAAGAGGCCAATGTATTATAACATGAGGATTACAAGAAATGGAAAAAGTGAAATGTACTGCATAATTTTGGATGGACTTCAAGCATGTGATGGATGAATGGAGAAGGGCAGCCAAGGAGTTGTTAAGTGATGACTGGAGCTAGAGCCAGAGTCTTAGAAGGCCACAAGTAAAAACATTAGCAGATTTTGGAAGGATTAAATAAGTTACAATGAAAGGATAACTCTGGTGGTAAGATTTCACTGGTAAATAATGATAAACTGGCTACTCAGTTTCCAAATATCTCAATGAAGAGTGAAGAGAATACAGTATCTGGACACTTTTTATTGTTATTATTATTAATTTGTTTTTAGTGTTGTAATTTTGTAATTCAGAGACCTGATGAGTTATATTATAAGGATCATTTTTCTTGGCTCTTTTTTGTCTACTAAGTTAAAATGAACTTCTTAGCGTGCAAATATCATCATCAATATCCATGATCTGGCTAACTCTGACCTCTCTTCTTGATGCTCTGCCTAACTACCACCTCATCCATTCTCCATTGTCTTCTGCAATACTTACCTACTCGCTGTTCACTGGAAAAGTTCAGCTTTGCCCACCTCTGTGCCCTTCCTTGCTCATAGAATTTCCTTCATTTTCCATATCTTCCTGTTTCTTTCTATCTAAATCCTACTCAGAGTGTGAAATCTCTTGCGTGAACTTTTCCTTGATTCTTTCAAAAGAAATTGTTTTACCCCCTTTGATGGATTGCCAGAGTTTGCCTTCTGATTACAGCATTTCTCATTATAGAAATGATCCAAGCATATTTCCTACTAGCTGACTTGTTCAGCTGTCAGTTTCTCCCAGTGGGCTGTGCTTTACTTAAGGCATGAATTGTCTTGTTTATCTCCATCCTCAAACGCGTAACGTGTATGTCTAAGTTTTACTTTAATTGATGTGGAAGACTTTTGGTTTAGGAGATGACAGTTTAAATTGGACGATCAAGAAGCAATGGTTACATTATGGCTTTGATTTGCCATGCTGTAATCTCAGCATGTGGGAAAATATTGAGCATTCATAGTGATATCAATGTTTCCAAAGCCTTAGAAGACAGAATGAGGCATATGTATGTGTATAATTTTAAAATTTTATCTTAGCCATTTTCTTGTTTCTTTTTTTTTGGCTATAAAAATGCTTGTTTAAAGCATGAAATGAGCTGAACAATAGAGATTGACAGGGTATTATTTCTGTGCCCATTTCCACCCTGACGTTGTGAATTTAGATAAGTTATTAATACTTTTGTGATTCAGTTTCCTCAATTATCTAATAAAGGTGTTGTTGCCGTGTTGATTTCCAAGTTGCAGCTCAGCTTTGTAACTTCATGATTGGATTATATTCCATACTAATGTAAGTAACAACTTAAGATTTATTTTCATCATTTGGATTTGTGTATCAGATGTGTATTCATGTCTAACAGGCATCTCTGATTAGAAGGGTTTGGTGAGGAAGAGTAATGACCTGGATACTTGGAGGCTGACAACCAGTTCTCCCCAACCCTCCATGGTCATTGAAAGAACAGAAGTGATTCAGTAGCCCTCAAGGCACTGATCAAAAGAAACCTTGAGAGTGCCAAACTGTGTAAGGAAAAATACTCTTGGCTGGAATTGAGGGAAGTCGAATCGCTCCATATCTTAATCAGCTGAGGCTGCTATAACAAAATACCTTTGGCTAAGTGGCTTGAAAAACAAACATTTTTTCCCTTGTAATTCTGGCAACCAGAGGTCCAAGGTACTGGCAGATTTGATTCCTAAGGAAGGCTTTCCTCTTGACTTGGCTGCCTTCTTGCTGTGTCCTTCACAAGGTGGAGAGAAGGAGAGAGGGAGAGGGAGAAAAAAGAAAAAAGAAAAGAGAGGGAAAGTATGCTCTGGTGTTTCTTTTCTTTTCTTTTTTTTTTAATTATACTTTAAGTTCTAGGGTATATGTGCACAACGTGCAGGTTTGTTACATAGGTATACATGTGCCATGTTTGTTTGCTGCACCCATCAATTCGTCATTTACATTAGGTATTTCTCCTAATGTTATCCCTCCACCAGTCCCCCACTCCCTAACTGGTCCCAGTGTGTGATGTTCCCTGCCCTGTGTCCATGTGTTCTCATTGTTCAACTCCCACTTATAAGTGAGAAGATGTGGTGTTTGGTTTTCTGTTCTTGTGTTAGTTTGCTCAGAATGATGGCTTACAGCTTCATCCATGTCCCTACAAAGGACATGAACTCATCTTTTTTATGGCTGCATAATGTTCCATGGTGTATATGTGCCACATTTTCTTTATCCAGTCTATCATTGATGAATATTTGGGTTGGTTTCAAGTCTTTGCTATTATGAAAAGTGCTGCAATAAACATACATGTGCATATATCTTTACAGTAGGATAATTTATAATCCTTTGGGTAGATACCCAGTAATGGGATGGCTGGGTCAAATGATATTTCTAGTTCTAGATCCTTGAGGAATCGCCACACTGTCTTCCACAATGGTTGAACTAATTTACACTCCCACTAACCATGTAAAAGCATTCCCATCTTTCCACATCCTCGCCAGCATGTGTTGTTTCCTGACCTTATAATGATCGCCATTCTAACTGGTGTGAGATGGTATCTCATTGTGGTTTTGATTTGCATTTCTCTGATGATCAGTGATGTTGAGCATTTTTTACATATGTCTATTGGCTGCATAAATGTCTTCTTTTGAGAAGTGTCTGTTCATATCCTTTGACCACTTTTGGATGGGGTTGTTTGTTACTTGTAAATTTGTTTAAGTTCTTTGTAGATTCTGGATAATGGCCCTTTGTCAGGTGGGTAGATTGTAAAAATTTTCTCCCATTCTGTAGGTGCCTGTTCACTCTGATGATAATTTCTTTTGCTGTGCAGAAGCTCTTTAATTCAACTAGATCCCATTTGTCAATTTTGGTTTTTGTTGCCATTGCTTTTGGTGTTTTAGTCATGAAGTCTTTGCCCATGCCTATGTCCTGAATGGTATTGCCTAGGTTTTCTTCTAGGGTTTTTATGGCATTAGGTCTTACATTTAAGTCTTTAATCCATGTTGAATTAATTTTTGTGTATGGCGTAAGGAAGGGATCCAGTTTTAGCTTTCTACAAATGGCTAGATAGTTTTCCCAGCACCATTTGTTAAATGGTCTTTCTCTTCTTATAAGGGCATTAAGCCCACCCTCAAGACCTCATCTAAACCTAATAACTTCTGAAAGTCCCATCTTCAAATATCATCACAATTAGTGTTAGGGCTTCAACATGTGAATTTTGAGGAGACATATACATTCAGTTCACAACATCTATAATTACTTACTTTGGATAAGTGTGATAGTCCCAGGGATAGGGGCTGTAATTAAGATAAATGAAAATCAGACTAGTAAAGAAGTTTCCTGGGAGGCCAAGAGCCCAGGGTAGAGGTCTGTGTCTTTCACACAGACTGCAGTAGTGATGGTTGTAGCAGGTAGATTGTCTAACAGGGCCAGCCCTTGATCATATTGGGGTTGGTTGTCTGAGGACAGTGACCAGCTAATCAACAGGCCAAACTGCAATTCCTAGACTTCTCATTTACCTTTTCCCATTTTGAGCCAGAAAGAGACAAGAAAGAGGCTCAAATCCCCAAAATGGTTGCAGCATCAGCTTGCCTCCTACAACAAGAGGAAAATCAAATTGTTTTTGATCAATATTTTAATCATCTTATTTGATTTTCCCTGGCACATCTTTTCTGGTAGCATTTAGAGACAATTAATAATAAAATGTCATAGAGATGATTTTAAGGATGTCTCCAGCTCTAATTCCCTGTATCTTTAAGTACAAATTTAATTTAAGAGGAGTGAAAAGTGCATAGGTGAACTTCTGCCAGCATAATACATATACTACAGCTATGAAATATTGTCTTTAAAATTTTGGCAGGGTAATGAAGGTGAATTGAAGTTAAGGCTGTATGCAAGAGAGGAACTTTGTATACACTACACTCTGAGAGCTGATAGTATTTTACTTTTATATTTAGAAAAATATACTTATGTGAAAATGACTTTTTTTTTTTTTTTTTTTTGAGATGCAGTCTTACTCTGTTGCCCAGGCTGGAGTGCAGTGGCATGATCTTGACTCACTGTAACATCTGCCTTCCAAGTTCAAGTGATTCTCCTGCCTCAGCCTCCCCAGTAGCTAGGATTACAGGCATGTGCCACCACACCTGGCTAAGTTTTGTATTTTCAGTAGAGACAGAGTTTCACCGTGTTGGACAGGCTTGGTCTCAAACTCCTGACCTCAAGTGATACACCCACCTCGGCCTCCCAAAGTGCTGGGATTACAGGTGTGAGCCACTATGCTGGCCTGACTTTTAAAAGCCTTTTTAAAAGGGAAATCTCTGATTTATGTCTTAGGAATACAAAAGACTTCACTTTGGAGGACAAAATCTTGAATAACGTGCTGTGTCTATGGTGTGTATGCTTCTTAACAACAACAGAAAAACAGATTTCTAGGTGATTAAAGACTTAAGAAAAACTTACTTTTCCCCATAACAATACAGTGTCATTGTATTTTTATTCTTGATCCCATGTTTGACTTGATTTGTGATTTACCATTTGCTAAAGACTTTTAGACATCCTGCCTGGACACCCAGAAGTTATTTCTGTTTTCTAGAGTCAGCATATGAAATGTTATTTAAAGCCCACATTTTGCTTTTTAAATACTACTCAGTGGTTTTAGTTATACAAAGGTCAAGTTTCAGCCCAACTCCTTGGACTTCCAGGCATGGAAACAACCTAGCAAGCTCTGTTTCTGTTTCTTTCTCCCGAAACAGTTGTCTCTGCAGACAGAGGTTTGGCATCTGTCTACCCCCTCACATAAAATATATTACTATGGAGTCCCTGGAAACCTGAAATGCCTCCTTGATGGAAAACATGAGACAGATGAGAATCTCTGGATGTCTACATTTGGATGTTTAATATTTCTGTATTCATAAAGTTAAAATTTAGAAGTGAAAACTTAAAGTCAGATAGTTTAGAAAGAACACAATGTACTTAAGTGGCTAGTGAATTCATTTTGAAATTTCAGCTAATATAGAAACCTGTTCTACGGTGCATTTTAAAATATGTTTTTGAATGATGAGATTATTTTTCTAATCTTCCAAAGTCTCTTCTAGATGTGACAGTCTTACATTTTTGCCACATTAGGTCAAAACCCAATTTATTATTGCTATTTCAGCTCTCTAGTAGCAAAATACTAGTTATAAAACTCCCCGAGTCCAGATCTACTTGTGATTGAATACCCACTTCAATATGCAGTATATTCAGTATGTTGTATAGCATGGTTTGGTGACCTGAGAGTAAAGCTCTGACAAAGTCAATCACATCTATGATTGAAAATAGTATTAAAAACTATTTCTAAGGTTATATTCCATTTTTAAAAAGATAATACTATTTTGATTTTATTATGTTTTGCTAGTTTAAATTTTATTTATATTCACAATTCTTGAGGAAAGAATTCAAAATTCCTATTAATCTTATTTTAGGGAAAAGAAAAAAATGCACAGATACATAATTTTATGTTTTCTGTTTCCTCCCTCTCCAGTAAAATATTTATTCAAGGTTACTTGAAATATTAAAATATCTATCTTTCTGATTTATTTTTTATTATTACTTACATTGTCACAATAAGAGTTAGGGTGGCTATTAAAATGACAGGAAAAAAAATCTAGTTTTAATTCTAATTTTTATGAATAAGATTTTAAATAATGCATATAACTGGGCATAGTTGTGTCTGTCTGTAGTCCCAACTACTCAAAAGAGTCAGTCAAGAAGATATCTGGAGCCCACAAATTTGAGGCCACACTGGGCAATATAGCAAGACTCTCTTTCTTAGAAAAAAAAGCATGTTTACAATGCAATATATATGTGTATATATGTTTATAATGTGATATATATACACATGTATATATGTATTCAGAGTTCTTGAGAAATGAATTCAAAATTCCTGTGAGTCTTATTTCAGAGAAAATAATGCACAGATATGTAATTTCATGTTTGTCTGCTTTCTTCCTCTCCAGTAAAATTTTTATTTATTTACTCTATATATATATTAAATAAATAACATACTTTTATTTATATTATACATACATACTATTTTGCAACAATCTGAACTCTTATTATCTGTATTTCATGCCCTTAGTTCTATTATCTTATTTTTCTCTTGTAAAGTATACTACTTTAAGCTTGTGTGTATAATTGCAAACTATTTTTATTCAAAGTCTGTGTTCTCAAATTTATTTATGTATATTCAACTATTTTGTTATTTATTTACTTATTCAGTTATTTTTATTTACTCATTACATTCCTTATATTTTTGTTCTCTATTTTATTATCTAGGTTCTTTCATTTATTTTAATAAGTAACCTTTATGGCTATGGATTTGATTTTGAGAAATACTTCGCGCATTATTCTTATTTTATATAAAGTTTTTTTTTTAATTATTATACTTTAAGTTCTAGGGTACATGTGCATAACGTGCAGGTTTGTTACATATGTATACTTGTGCCATGTTGGTGTGCTGCACCCATCAACTCGTCAGCACCCATCAATTCGTCATTTATATCAGGTATAACTCCCAGTGCAATCCCTTCCCCCTCCCCCCTCCCCATGATAGGCCCCGGTTTGTGATGATCCCCTTCCCGAGTCTAAGTGACCTCATTGTTCAGTTCCCACCTATGAGTGGGAACGTGCGGTGTTTGGTTTTCTGTTCTTGTGATAGTTTGCTAAGAATGATGGTTTCCAGCTGCATCCATGTCCCTACAAAGGACACAAACTCATCCTT
>NW_012115300.1:1701701-1702276 GCF_000951035.1 Colobus angolensis palliatus | reverse complement strand
ACTGGCGCTGTTTCTATTCGGCCATCTTGCTCCGCCCCCTATGTAAAGTTTTAAAAAAACTTGGCTCATGCCTGTAATCCCAGCACTTTGGGAGGCTGAGGCGGGTGGATCACCTGAGGTCAGGAGTTCGAGACCAGCCTGTCCAAGATGGTGAAACCCCATCTCTACTAAAAATACAAAAAAATTAGCCAGACATGGTTGTGGGTGCCTGTAATCTCAGCTACTCTGGAGGCTGAGGCAGAAGAATCGCTTGAACTCAGAAGTGGAGGTTGCAGTGAGCTGAGGACACACCATTGTACTCCAGCCTGGGTAACAAGAGTGAAACTCCATCTCGACAGCACCACCAACAACAACATTTCTAAGTATCTTATGATTGCAGCATAATTTCCTATTTCCTCCAAAAGCTTTTAGGTAAAATATTCTTATTTTAAAAATTTAATTTCCATATAGTCCTTTATATTGGAATTTACTTTTTACATACTTGTTCTGTGTACTACAGCATTATTTCTACAGATATTTCTTGTATCTAAATTTTTTTTTTCAATTTTATTGCTATGTTATTTATAAAGGTTAAT
>NW_012115300.1:1668308-1701651 GCF_000951035.1 Colobus angolensis palliatus | reverse complement strand
TTTTTTAGTAGAGACGGGGTTTCACCGTGTTAGCCAGGATGGTCTCGATCTCCTGACCTTGTGATCCGCCCGTCTCGGCCTCCCAAAGGAATTTTCTTCTTACATATTTTCACAACCTGTTCATGTGTGTGTGTGTCTATGTGTGCGTGTGTACCCAAGCTAAGAGTCCTTGTCTTTTTTTTCCCTTCTAAACAAAACCAACCAACAAACAAAAAACAGGATACACATGCAGAATGTGCAGGCTTGTTACATAGGTATACGTGTGCCATGGTAGTTTGCTGCACCTACTGACCCATTCTCTATCTTCCCTACCCTCACCCACCTACCCCTCAACAGGTCCTGGTATGTGTTGTTCCCCTGTGTTCTCATTGTTCAACTCCCACTTATGAGTGAGAACATGCGGTGTTTGGTTTTCTGTCCTGTGTTAGTTTGCTGAGGATGATGCTTCCAGTTTCATCCATGTCCCTGAAAAGGACATGATCTCATTCCTTTTTATGGTAGCATAGTATTCCATGGTGTATATGTACCACGTTTTCTTTATTGAGTCCATTATTGATGAGCATTTGGGTTGGTTCTATGTCTTTGCTATTGTAAATAGTGCTGCAATAAACATACGTGTGCATGTGTCTTTACAGTAGAATGATTTATATTCCTTTGGGTATATACCCAGTAATGGGATTGCTCAGTCAAATGGTATTTCTGTATTCTTGAGGAATCTCCACACTGTCTTCCACAGTGGTTGAACTAATTTACATTCCCACCAACAGTGTAAAAGCATTCCTATTTCTCCACAGCCTCACCAGCATCTATTGTTTCCTGACTTTTTAATAATCATCATTCTGACTGACATGAAATAGTATCTCATTGTGGTTTTAATTTGCACTTCTCTGATGATCAGTGATGTTGAGCTTTTCTTCATGTGTTTGTTGGTTGCACAAATGTCTTTTGAGAAGTGTCTGTTCATATCCTTTGACCACTTTTTGATGGAGTTGTCTTTTTTCTTGTGAATTTGTTTAAGTTCCTTGTAAATTCTGGATATTAGACCTTTGTCAGATGGGTAGATTGCAAAAATTCCTCCTGTTCTGTGGGTTGTCTGTTTGCTCTGATGATAGTTTGTTTTGCTGTGCAGAAGCTCTTTAGATTAATTAGATCCCATTTGTCAATTTTGTCTTTTGCTGCAATTGCTTTTGGTGTTTTAGTCATGAAATCTTTGTCTATGCTTATGTCCTGAATGGTACTGCCTAGGTTTTCTTCTAGGTTTTTTGCAATTTGGGGTTTGACATTTAAATCTTTAATCCACCTTGAGTTAATTTTCGAATAAGGTGTAAGGAAGTGGTCCAGTTTCGCTTTTCTGCATATAGCTAGTCAGTTTTCCCAGTACCATTTATTGAATAGGTGATCCTTTCCCCATTGCTATTTTTGTCAGGTTTGTTGACAGGGGTGTGTGTGTGTGCATGTTTGTATGTGGACCCAAGCTAAGAGTCCTTGTCTTTTGGAAAGTTTTTTTTTTTTTTTTTTTTTTTTTTGAGATGGGCTATCAACAGGCTAGAGTGCACTGGCACTATCTTGGCTTACTGCAATCTCTGCCTCCTGGGTTCAAGCCATTCTCCTGCCTCAGCCTCCTGAGGTAAGTGGGATTACAGGTGCCTGCCACCACACCCAGCTCATTTTTGTATTTTTAGAAGAGACAAGATTCCATCATGTTGACAAGGCGGGTCTAGAACTCCTGACCTCAAGTGATCTGCCTGCCTTGGCTAACCCAAGTGCTGGGATTACAGGTAAAGGCCATTGCACCTGGCCTTGGTAAGAAAATTAAATCATATGTACATATTGTAGTGATAGATTTAGCAATTTTTACTTAGATCAACTCATTCACTATTTTTGTACTCCCATTTTGTTTTCTGTATTTTGTATTTTTTGTCTCATGAACTAAGTTTTTTCTTTCTCTTTTAAAATTTTCCAATAGTAATGCAGGATAAATTAATGTTTTGCTTACATTCTTTGTTAATCACACAGTTTTGAAAAATATATTGAACTAATCTTTTACTTATTATCTAATTCTTATTTCACTTATTATCTGAGGATGTTATCTTCCTTCTATTGATCATTTGTGTTTCCTGTTCTTGTTAGTATAGTCTTGTGTTTAAAATAGTTTTTAATCAAATTATTAAGTGTTGCAACTTATGCATTTCTTTACAAATTTTTTAGCATTTATATAATTCTGATATTATATAGATATTATATAGATATTATATAAATCTGATATATAAACAGTTGCTGTGGCAACTATTTAGTTTTAATTCCATATTTAAGTGATTTTAATGGTCAATATAAGTTTTTAAAAGTTTGATTTTTAATTGACATATAGTTGTACATATTTATGGAGGTACAAAGGGATGTTTTGACACATATAGAGAGGGTTTTGAATTGTCAATACATGTTTGAGAAATATTTTCAGCTTGGGCCCAAAGGTAGAATATTTCTTGAGTCCTTACAGATCTGATAATGACTATCTATTTCTTCATAAGTCAAACAGGATTTCAGGGTAAAATAAAAACATTCTGGGGTCATAACATTTCCACTCAAAACTCTATAGTCATTAATATATCAATTTCATTTTTAATGTAATAAAGAATAAATATGAATCAGAGTTTTTAACATCATTTTCTATTTTTCTGGTCAATATTTCTTATTTACCTTGAAATAAAAATTTTAAAAATCACTGGGTTAAAAATGAAACACTGCAAAACCTGGAAACCCTAATACTATGGTAAGGACTCAAATTATTCTCATACAATGTGGTGGAATTTTATATGAAAAAATTAAGACAGGTCAAAAAAGAAAAAATATATAAAATATATAAAGTAAAATTATATGCTGTGTGAATACATATAAAATATGTATATACTACCTATAATATAGTTAGATGACCTTTACTAAAAAAAATGAAACTCTGTTAATTTAGATCGAGAGGAGGGATGCATGGGGAGAAGAAAGAAGCAGATAACCAGAATTTTATTTATTTATTTGTGCAATTTCGAGTACAATAGATATTGAATCCTATATGCTAGGGTGTGTGCCATGTGCTGAGTATATGTGCTTTTCCTTGGGAAGATAATAGAGGGAGAAACACCTGAAAGACTTAAATAAGTGTAAAAAAAAAAAAAATAAAGTCATGTCAGCAGGATAATAAAAGCCTATCAAGGTTGTTATTAGATCAAAGAGGAAAGAATATGATCAGTTTTGATCCAGCAGGTCATAAGCCTCAGGGAAACTAGGAAACGTGTCTGATTTTTATGTAGTAGTTTTATTCCTTAAGAGAAATGTTGGTCCCAATGAAGCCTAATACTTAAAAATGAAACTGGGAATTTTAAAAACTGACTTAATTAATGCAATTCCCTGGTCAAGAGACTGGGTGACACAAGTATGGAGAACACGTTTTCTTTTTTTATTGCAAACAAATTGTACCCAAATTTCAAAACAGAGGCACAGAGGGCAGAGGTAGGACTAGTGTTTGCCATATGAAACTACAAATAAAATACTTGAAATTTCAAAAGTTTGTTCTGCAATATCTTTTCTATATTTCTTTTTTATTGTAAAATTTGCCACTTATAAAACAAGATTTATTGGAACTATTGGTGAGAAGAGAAAATGTTTTAGTTAAATGTTCATCAGTGAAAAATAGCTCAACTGACTGTGAATTAGAGAAGCTCACATAAATCAAAAAGTGGGGTATTGATTGACATAGTCTATCCTCTTAAAATCATAAACAAAATGATATAAATTATGCTATAATAATTTAAAATTTGAATTATTCTTTTTGTTTTCATAAACATGCCCAGTTACCTAGCTCTAAATTAAATCATATGCTGGTATCTATCCCTTCACTTCATCTTCCCCACCCCAACCCTTCTATAAATGCAGGGCAGTGATTCAGTGCTTCCGTGTATCACATCTTCAGTCCTGGCTGTGCATTCCTGGTACATGGGAAGCTTTGAAAACATTGGAAGCTGGCTTCCCTACCTACTTTCATTAAAAAAAAAAAAATTATATATATATATATATGTATAGTGATTTAGCAGAGCTGTTCCGGGAGCCCACAATGGTATTTAAAAACAAACAAACAAACAAACAAGAAAAAACTTTCCTATGAGGCTGTAATTTAGAGGCACTGACTACTGAGAATCACTAACATTTAGGAAATCAGGAAATCAAATTTCTCCTAGAAAAAGGAAAAGGAATGATTATATTATGTAATTTTATAATTATTCTTTTTAGCACCTGGATATTGCTACTACTATTATACTACCAATATTAAGATATTAAAACTTATTTTATACTTAAAGTTAGAGACTATGAGAGAATAGTAAGTTAGAGGACATTGTTTTCTGTTTTTTTTTTTCTCAAGGAGCTTATATTAGGAGATAAATGTAATAAAATCCTTTTATATTGTATATATTATATTATATATGTATTAAGAAAGTGGTATGCATAAAATGGGATTGTAATACAGCCATTAAACCAGTTTAAAGTGGTAAAAGTGAGGTTGAATGAATGCTACAGAAATAAAAGGGGGGTATTTGAATTAAATTTCATATAAAATTTTCTAAACATACAAAGGAGAAGTTGGGAAGAGGGCGAGGACCAGTATTCCAGATGGGAGAGAGCAACACAAGTGTTTTACCCATTTTACTGATGAGGAAATGGAGGCTTAGACTAATTTCATGGCTTACTAAATACTGTTATTTGGCATCAGAGTTAAGACAACAACTCCCTTATTTTTAAAACATGTTTGATTAGTGGACTTTTTAATAAATTGTGCCACTGAAGGACTGGAAACCTTCCAGGTATCAAAACTGTTTTCCCATCTTACCAACTTTTCTAGCCTTCTAAAAAATATATTTTTAGAAAATACAGTAAAAATAGATGGCATTTCACTGGGATATATTGATCTTGTTAAGATGACCAATTTAAAAAGTGAATTAACAACACTATTGCTATTTCTAGAAAATAGAAGCTTACGTAGGAAAGTAACTTGCAATTGGGAAGCTGCAGTTTACTTTATGTTGCTTCAAATCACACTTACACTGTACCTATACTTAAAATTTTCATACAGACAAACAGCTTTTTAAATTATCTTTTCTGCTTAAACATGTCTTCTATTTATAAATAAATGTTTGAAATATTATTTGATCACCTGTACAAACTTTAGGAGAAATTGGCCAACAACTGATATTAGTGCCAGATTCTACAACACATTTATTTATAACTAATATTTTGAATTTTTTTGATTTTTAGAAATGTGTTCTGTGTTTTTTTATTCTTTGAAGAAATAAAAGTATTCATTTACTTTAAAATATAAAGAGAATTATAAAATTATCACTATTACATAACTAATTGTAGAATATTTAAGATGAAATCTACATTCTCTGGATTGATAGATACATTGTGAAGAATGAATTTTGAAGCTATATTTTGATGACATTTGGGTTTAAAGCTCAGATTCATCACTCTCTAATTTTGTGAACCTGGATAAACATTTAAAACTTCCATGACTGTTTCTTCACCCTTAAATAAGAATTATATATGGTTGTTTTGAGGATTTAAATCTATGTCCAGCACACAGTAAACATTTAAGAAGTTAGGTTGCGGGAAGTTAGGTACCCCGAATGGAGGGATCAGCTGGAGCCACGGCAGAGAAGCATAAATTGTGAAGATTTCATGGACATTTATCAGTTCCCAAAATTAATACTTTTATAATTTCTTATAATAATTTTATAATTCCTGTCTTTACAGCAGTCTCTGAACATAAATTGTGAAGATTTCATGGGCATTTATCACTTCCCTAATACTACTCTTATAATTTCTCATGTCTGTCTTTACTTTAATCTCTTAATCCCGTTATCTTCGTAAACTGAGAATGTATGTCATAAGGTCTGACTGCCTGCAGGGTCGGGCAGAATAGAGCCATATTTTTCTTTTTGCAGAGAGCTTATAAATGGACGTAAAAGTAGGAGAGATATCACTAAATTCTTCTCCTAGCAAGGAATATTAAATATTAAGACCCTGGGAAAAGAATTGCATTCCTAGGGGGAGGTCTCTAAACGGTCACTCTGGAAGTGTCTATCTTACGCCTCTGAGAAGAGGACTGAAAATACACCCTGGTCTCCTGCAGTACCCTCAGGCTTACCAGGATTGGGAAATTCCAGCCTGGTAAATCTTAGTCAGAACAGTTCTCTGCTCTCGAACCCTGTTTTCTGTTAAGATGTTTATCAAGACAATATGTGCATAGCGGGACACAGACCCTCATCAGTAATAATAATTTTGCCCTCGCCTTGTGATCTTTGCTTTGCCCTTTGTCTTGTGATCTTTATTGCCATTTGATGTGACCAGCATGTGATCTTTGTGGCCTACTCCCTGTTCATACACCTCCACCCCTTTTAAAATCCCTAATAAAAACTTGCTGGTTTTGTGGCTCAGGGGACATGATGGACCTACCAATATGTGATGTTACCTCCAGGGGCCCAGCTGTAAAATTCCTGTCTTTGTACTCTTTCTCTTTATTTCTCAGACTGGCTGACTCTTAGGGAAAATAGAAAGAACCTATATTGAAATACTAGGGGCTGGTTCCCCTGATAAAGAAAGATCAGCCATAGAAAGCCATATTTCTCTTTTGTTTTATCTTCTGAGTCTCCAGTAAAATGTTCTGGCATCAGTTTCTGTGACAACTTGTGGCTTATGAGGGGAAGAGACACAGCGACAGCTTTCTCTGTGACTCACCAAATTGGTATTAATAATCAACTGGCAACTATTTCTGGTTTGTATTATGGAAATACTGCTAATGCACCATAGTTTGAAGGTCTGCCTGCTCTGGGCATAATGTTTTGGCTAAAGTTGTAAGTTATGGTCAAGTTCAAAGATGTATTTAAAGCAATGCCTAAAAAATGATTTAACACATGATTTCACAAATACAATAGAAAACATTAAAAATTATTGATCTATTTTATAGGATAACTATATATCAATTACTAGAGAATTTTAAGCATAATTGCAAATATCAAAACATTTAAAAAACTACATAGTGGGGTTCTAATATAAATTTATAACTTTCTCTGTTAAAATTGATAAAACCTGTTTCAATATAATGGTGAGTTTTGTTTTGCTTTTTAAATAACAGCACCTTCTTTTTTTGGTTTGGATGGTTCTCTGTTATGTGTCTCACTGTATTTCCTCTTCCCTGGGCTGTGCTGAGGTATCTTTTTTTTTTTTTCCATATTTTTCCCCAGCTTTATTGAGGTATGATTGGCCAGTAGAAGTTGTATATATTTAAGGTGTACAATTTGATGTTTTGATATATCTAAACACTGTGAAATAATCACCACAGGCTTAGCACGGTGGCTCACACCTGTAATCCCAACACTTTGGGAGACTGAGGTGGATGGATCACGAGATCAGGAGTTTGAGACTGGCCTAGCCAACATAGTGAAACCCCGTCTCTACTAAAAATACAAAAAATTAGCTGGGCGTGGCAGTGGGCACCTGTAATCCCAGCTACTTGGGAGGTTGAGGTAGGAGACACTTGAACCCAGGAGGCAGAGGTTGCAGTGAGCCAAGATCACACCCACTGTGCTCCAGTCTGGGCAACAGTGTGAGACTCTGTCTCAAAAAATTAAATTAAAAATAAATACTAGTAATAACAATCATCACAATCAAGCTAATTAACATATCCATCATCCCACATAGTATCTGTTTTCTTTTCTTATTTTAGGTTTATTTTTAGTTTTTGGGGTGAGAACACTTAAGATCCACCCTCTTAACAAATTTCAAGTATACAACATTGTTAACTATAGTCACAGTGTTGTACATCAGCTCTCCAGAACTTATTTGTACTGGATATCTGAAAGTCTGTAACATTTGACCAGCATCTCTCCATTTCCCCCTCCCTCCAGCCCCTGGCAAAACCCAGCAGAACTCTGATCCTATGAGTTTGATTATTTTAGATTTCACATATAACTGAGATCATTTAGTACAGGTATTTGCCTTTCTGTCTGGCTTATTTCACTTAGCATAATACCTGCAAAGTTCATCCTCATGTTAACTAAGTGGCAGGACTTTCTTCTTCCTTAAGGTTTAATGATAAAAAACACATTCCCTCTATAAAAAGCAAGCAGGGATGGTGTTCATGGTGGAGGTAGGAGGTGAAGTGAAAGACTGAATTGACTATCTGCTGTTTTTCCTAGAGTTGATCCCAGATATAAAGATTCAAAATTTTTCATCAAAGTAATATTTTACATTTTTATTGTAAAAGTTTATGCAAAATCAAATCAGTTACATTGATTCCCATTTTCTACAAATTAAGATAAGCGTATTTCTGGTTTTCTTTATTCCATTTATGATCTATTAAAGACATTAAGAACACAATCTTGGATTTTACTTGTGGACTATATCATTTGCACAATGACATCAATTCTTTATTTTTCTTTTATCCTTTACCTCCTCCCAACCTTCCCCTCGAGACCTCAAAATCCATTATATCATTCTTACGCCTTTGCATCCTCATAGCTTAGCTCCTATTTGTAACTGGATACATACGATGTTTGGTTGTCCATTCATGAGTTACTTAAGTTAGAATAATGGTCTCCAACTCCATCCAAGTTGCTGTGAATGCCATCATTTTGTTTCTTATTATGGTTGAGTAATATTCCATAGGACACATATACTATATTTTCTTTATCCACTCATTGGTTGATGGGCATTTAGGCTGGTTCCATATGTTTGCAATTGCAAATTGTGCTGCTATAAACATGTGTGCCCAAGTGTCTTTTTCATACAGTGTCTTTTTTTTTTTTTTTTTTCCTGTGGGTAGATACCCAGTAGTGGAATTGGTGGATCAAACAGCAATTCTACTTTTAGTTCTTTAAGGAATCTCCATACCATTTTCCACAGTGGTTGTACTAGTTTACATTCTCACCAGCAGTGTCAAAGTGTTCCCTTTTCAGCACATCCCTGCCAACATCTGTTAATTTTTGATTTTTTAATTATGACCATTCTTGCAGGAGTAAGGCAGTATCTCATTGTGATTTTAATTTGCATTTCCCTGATAATTAGTGATGTTGCACATTTTTTGATATGTTTTTTGGCCATTTGTATATCTTTTTTTGAGAACTGTCTATGTTCCTTGCCCACTTTTGATAGGATTATGTTTTTTTCTTGCCTATTTGTTTGAGTTCCTTGTAGATTATGGGTATTAGTCCTTTGCTGGATGCATAGTTTGTAAATACTTCCTCCCACTCTGTGGATTGTCTGTTTAATCTGCTGGTTATTTATTTCACTGTGCAGAAGCTTTTTAGTTGAATTAGGTACCATCTATTTATTATTGTTTTTGTTGCATGAACTCTTTGCTTAAACCAATGTCTAGAAGGGTTTTTCTGATGTTATCTTACAGAATTTTTATGGTTTCAGGGCTTAGATTTAAGTCTTTGATCCATTTTGAATTGATTTTATATAGGGTGAGAAATGAAAATCCAGCTTCATTCTTCTACATGTGGCTTGTCAATTATGCCAGTACTATTTGTTGAATAGGGTGTCCTTTCTCCACTTTTTGTCTGCTCTGTTGAATGTCAGTTGGTTGTAAATATTTGGCTTTATTTCTGGGTTCTCTATTCTGTTTCATTGTTCTACATGCCGACTTTTATATTGATACCATGCTGTTTTTGTAACTACAGCCTTACAGTATAGTTTGAAGTCAGGTCATGTGATGCCTCCAGATTTGTTCTTTTTACTTAGTCTTGTTTGACTGTACAGGCTCTTTTTTAGTGCCATATGAATTTTACGATTTTTTTTTCTAGTTCTGTGAAGAATTATGATGGTTACGTTGATGGGGATTGCACTGAATTTACAGATTGTTTTTGGCAGTATGGTCATTTTCACAATATTGATTCTACCCATCCATAAGCATATAATGTGTTTCCATTTGCTTGTGTCATCAATAATTTCTTTCAGATGTGTTTTGTAGTTTTCCTTGTAAATATCTTTTATCTCCTTGGTTGGGTGTATTCCTGTTTTTCATTTGTCTTTTTTTGTTTTGCAACTGTTATAAAAAGGGGTTGAGTTCTTGATGTGATTCTCAGTTTGGTCACTGTTGGTAAACAGCAATGCTAGTAATTGGTATATATTCATTTTGTATCCTGAAACTTTACTGAATTCACTTATTGAATCTAGAAGATTTTTGGATGAGTGTTTAAGCTTTCTAGTTATATTATCATATCATTGGAGGACAGTGACACTAATTCTTTAGTCTAATATTTAAATGCCAGTTAAGTCCCTAATAATGGAATCCTTGGCTGATGTAAGAAATTGCTTATTTTATACAAATTACTTTTATTTTTCATAGCAGTGTTACTTAATACAAAATGGATAATTTAATTTTCTGGCAAAACTCACTGTTCATTATGCAGATATGCATGTGTTATAATCTTATTTTCATACTCATTAAGGATTTAAAATTTTAGAACACTTGCTTCATTATTTTTCTGGCCATATAGTTTTATTCTTATGTCATCACTTAAAAATAAGCAGCTGTGTGTTTTCATTAATAATCACTGTCTTAAAAGAATTATTTGGTTTTTATTCAGTCATGTGTCATAAATTTTTATATTCTGGGCAACAATTAGGTATAAGATGTCCCAATGAAATGAGAATAGATTAAGTAGGCAGATATTTTTAAGGTAAATTCCAACATCAGTTGTGCCAAAATGGGGAAAAGAAAGAGAGATCAGACTGTGACTGTGTCTATATAGAAAGAAGTAGACATAAGAGACTCCATTTTGTTCTGTATTTGAGATGCTGTTAATCTGTGACCCTACCCCCAACCTTGTCCTTGCAAGAGACATGTGCTGTGGTGACTCAAGGTTTAATGGATTTTGGACTGTGCAGGGTGTGCTTTGTTAAACAAGTGCCTGAAGTGCCTTCCAAGTCTGGTAATGCAAGTATGCTTGTGAAAAGTCATCACCGTTCTCTTAATCTCAAGTACCCAGGGACACGTACACTGCCAAAGGTCACAGGGACCTCTGCCGAGGAAAGCTAGGTATTGTCCAAGGTTTTTCCCCATGTGATAGTCTGAAATATGGCCTCGTGGGAAGGGAAAGACCTGATCGTCCTCCAGCCTGACACCCGTGAAGGGTCTGTGCTGAGAAGGACTAGTATAAGAGGAAAGAATGCTTCTTGGTAGTTGAGATAGAGAAAAACATCTGTCTCCTGCCCATCCCTGGGCAATGGAACATCTCAACATCTCGATGTAAAACCCGATTGTATGTTCTGTTTACTGAGAAAGGAGAAAACCAAACCGCCTTAGGGTGAAAGGTGGGACATGCTAGCGGCAATGCTGCTCTTTATGCACTAAAAAGTTTTATAGAGATGTTTGCATATGCATATCAAGGCACAGCACTTTTCCTTAAACTTATTCATGTCACAGAGATCTTTATTCATATGTCTTACTGCTGACCTTCTCCCTATGATGATCCTATTATCCTGCCACTTCCGTTTTTCTAAGATGTTAAAGATAATGATCAATAAATACTAAGGGAGCTCAGAGCCCGGTGCCCGCGCAGGTCCTCTGTATGCTGAGCGCCGGTCCCCTGGGCTCACTTTTTCTTTCTCTATACTTTGTCTCTGTGTCTCATTTCTTTTCTCAAGTCTCTCATTCCACCTAACGAGAAACGCCCACAGGTGTGGAGGGGCAGGTCACCCCTTCAATACATATTTTTAAAATGTAGGAAATATGATATGTTTTTGTTTGAAGACTTTTAATTACTGGGTTGTACTGAGTTGGCAAAACCTTTGGAGACTGATTCTTATTTTTAGGTATGTTGAGTCTGCAATTCCAGTGGCAATCACCAAGTATCTTTAAACTTAGCTAAATAGTTTAACTTAGGTACATTTTGTGAATAAAAAAGATTATTACATAATCCAAACTATTGCTTTTACTTTTCTAGCAGAACAAACTTTTTATGTAAATGCCTAGTTAACATTGTAGAAAACGTTTGGGCTGCTAAGAAAAAGAAATTTCCTTAAGAGTTTGGGGAGAAAAGAAAAGGTACGCCAAGTTGAGTGCTCTGCTGAGCAGGGGGTGGTTCCCTGGCAAAGGACCTCACCCTCAAGCCAGGACACCCATGGCCTTCACTGGGAACGGGCATTCTTGGTTTTGCACCCTAAAGTTGCCTTTTGGCCTACCACACCACCCCTGCAATATAAATATACCCATATAAACCCCAAGCCCCTGGCTCCAGAGACAAATAAGAAGATAAGCAGAAAAGCAGAATGACAGTAGAATGGCACAGCAGAGAGAAGAGAAAGAGCATCTGAATGCTGAGGGGAATTTGGCTGGGGACGATCAAAGAGGAAATCAGCTGCTAGGTGGCCAAACTCCAGGAGAAGATCATCTTCCCACTCCATTTCCCTTCCAAATCCCCATTCATCCTGCTGAGAGCCACTTCCACCACTTAATAAAACCCCACATTCATTCTTCAAGTCCATGTGTGACCTGATTCCTCCTGGACATCGGACAACGACCCGGGTACCAAGAGGGCACAGAGCTAGTTAACACTTAAGCCGTCAGCAGATGGTAAAACTGAAAGAATGCATTGTAATACATGCCCATTTGGGCTTTTTGAGTCACAGGCTCCCGCCTCTGGATGCTGCTATGGGGCCAGAGCCCAGAGGCTCTTGCTGCGGCTCCTGCACCTGCCTGTCTGCATGCTCCCCTTCTGTAAGGGGTTTGAGCATGGTGGAGACCTAACAGATGAACCCTTGTTGCATGTCCTCTGAGGGGGATCAAGGAACTCTCCTGTTTCAACTCTTCCAAGTCTGGTAATGCAAGTCATTGATGTAAAAATGCCTCAAGATTTTCACTAATTCTCAAAATCTCTACTATGTGTTAAAAAGTGTCCTCTGTTTCTATCTCAGTCTACCAAGTGAGAAACATGAAAACTTTTTCTACAACCCTTTTAAAACCCTGTCCCCTTATTGATAAATAATACACATATTATCTGATGCTCACTCTTCTGCTCCCAACTCCAAAGATTTGGTACACCCTCAGAGAAGCATATCTTTAATGTTTTTTATAACTTTAATTTTTGCACATTTATAATGAATGCTATATTATTCTGATTATTGTGCTAACTTGAATATTACCTCAGAATCAAAGTTTTGTGAAGGTACAAACTCTGTGTTAACAATTCTCTTTGCAATGCCTAATCATGTTCTGACAACTAGTAAGTGCTTAATAAGTATTTATTGAATGAGTGAATGAAAAAGAAGCAGTTCTCTTTTATGATGACTTGTATAAATATTAATTTTTAAAATATAAGCATAAAAGGAGTGTTAGAGCAGAAACAAATACAAATACATGTAGTAATTTATAACTTATAAAATCCAGTGATTCATTTTGTGACATTATGATACTACCATTGTTATATTTTTTCTCTTCCAAATACTGATGTTGTTTAATGTTTGATAGCATTTATGTTCTCCACATGCGTTGTAAATATTTTCTACTAATCTTTTCCCTTTGGTTTTTGTTATATAGGGAATTTCATCAGTAAATATAATGTTCTGAGTGTTCATGGTGTTTATGCCTGATTCCAGTAAAAAATGCAAATAGAATGGGGTTTCTACGAGTTTCTCTCTCTCCAAACAAAATATGAAGTGGTTCCACAGGGTAAATTAGGAGCAAATTTATTTTCCTCTAAAAGGATAACAGTATACAAGTTATAACAGTGCTTCTCTGTGGGAAAGAGAGGAGAGTGAATGTCCTTCCTCTCCAAGCAGGGTTTTGATGCTGAGGGTTAAAAAGAGGGTCCGAGTCACTCCAAATCCCTGTAAATCTACAGTAATCTGGGTCCTTGGACATGGGAGAATCCGTTCTTCTGTCAACACCTACTGCTTTCAGACACTATACTAAGCAGAAGAATTAGCCACAGACCCTTCCTATAAGGACCTCTAAAAATGTTTCTAAACAACCATAATACATAATGGAAAGTGATATCACAAAAGACATAGAAAGAAAATGTTATAGAAGGTCCCTGAAGGAAGAAAAGGCTTTTTGTTGAGTGATTATGGAGGTTGGTGTCATGATGCTGGATTAGATTTATGGGAAAGATACACAGGTAAAAACAAGGAGGAAGAGAATTGCAGGCTGATGGTACAGCATTAGCAAAACAAGTCTTCCATTTGGTTGGAATCTAAAAAGTGTAAATATTTTAAATATTGTTAATAATAGGTGCTTTTGATTGAATTAAGTGCCATGTATTTAATTATTGTCTCAATTTCAAACTCACCATCTCTACCGTGCTTTGCCATGCTGGAGCTAGCTCGTTGTTAAATTCTGCCAAAAGGAATATGAGATTGGGACTCCAAGCCTAGAGGAGGAGGAAGGGACTCGCTCCTCCCTATTTGCTTTCTGGCTACTTGCCATTTCTGTGAGCAGCATCTCTTTACTTGTCTGCATGTGCCAATTCCTTCTAAGGCAATATCAGAATGCTGTTTGCTGTTTGTTCAACACCTGTAGAATTGGTCTTATCTTTCCTCCTTAGGGACACCAACTAGCCAGTGTCTAGTCCTCATGGATCTGGATAACAGGCACATGGGGCTCTCCTCTGAGCTCACACAATCATCAACTGGGCAGATCTCCCACTTCATGGCAGCTCTCAGGTCCTGGAGCCACATGTCCAGCTTCTTCCTTTTATTCCTCCAGCCCCAGGGTACTACCTACTTCCTAGAGTTGCTGCCTTCATGATCTTTTAGTGCTCTTTTCTTTTATCCTTTTAGTTACTTAGTTAATAACTTCATACTCAGTTAACAAATCTTTATTTAAATTCTCTCTGTTCAATAATTGATGTGATTTCTGTCTCCTGCCTAAATCCTAACAATGAATGAATTGTATAGAAACTGCAATATTGGTGTCAATTTCCACATCACAAAATGCTATTGGAATTATTATCACTAGGAAGTTCTTAATTATTTATTTCTATATTTATGGGGAAAAGGCTTTAAAAACCCTTTATCAAGGAAATGATAACAGAGGTTCTTATTATGGCTTACTACTTATTAAAATGTATATGGTACATATGATTACTTTTTGTTATCTCTGTTCTGGGGCTGAAAAGTTATTAGATTTCCAAAGAAGAATGTTAAATAACAGCACAATCCACTCAAGATTATCTTTTGAAAGAGTTTAAAAACTTTTCATACATGATTTCTCTTTCCTCCTATAATTTTACCAACTTACATTTTGTATTAATAAAAGGGCTGCTTGAACCTTGGTGTTTGTGTATGTAAATGTTCGTTCAACTGGCAACCAGGCAAAGGGAGGAAGCAGTGAATCACTCTTACTTCATGGTCTCCAATCCCATCAACTGTCCCTGGATGGTGAGCAAATCTAACCACAGAAACTGTACAGAACAGTAACTGTTCTGTATAGAGTTTTCTATAGAGTATATTTCTCAAGTAATAGACATATATATTTTCAATTATATTTAGGTATATTCTCATTTTAGTCATGGTTCATAAATAAATTTCTTATATTTGGAAATCATAAATTAAACAATATCTCCAAGTATGTTTTAAAATATAAACTGGGCATACACAATTTGACCATTACATTTAAGATTCTGGAGACCCATACTGTGAAAAATTAGTAAACAGATGTTACTCAAAATTATATTTTATCCATTGTTTAGGTATACTATATTACATATAATTTTGGGAAGTTTTGGAAAAATTAAAAATACTTATTAAATTGTGCTTATCTTGCTTTGGAAACAAACATTGAGACTATGCTAATTTTTTGCAGGTGGCTAAATGATTGTTTCTGTTTTATTAGGGAAATTTTGAGTAAACTTAAAGTTGGTAACTGAGCACCAGGAAAATGTTCAAACCACATAATTGTTAAAGAATGGGTGTTATTTGCTTACAAATAAGTTTGAGTGTAAGTTTGTAATATACTGAAATTCAAGTTGAGTAAATAAAAGGGGATTAGCAGCTGTCTGACACATCTTAAGCAAGAATAAAGTCAAAATCTCATTACCATCTACATAAGTTTTCCACTGGAGCTATAACAGATTACCATAAACTTAGTGGCTGAAAACAACATGAACTTATCATCTTATGATTTCATTATTAGAAATATGACACAGGTCTCACTGGGCTAAAATCTAGGTATCTTTAGGTATTGGTAGGACTGTGTTCCTTTCTGTAGACTCCGGGCAAGAATCTATTCCTGGGCTTTTCAAGCTTCAAGAAGATCCCTCATTCCTTGGCACATGCATCCATTCCTCCATCTTCAAAGAGGGCAACATTGCATGTCTCTGCCTCTCCTTTTATTGTCGCATCTCTTTCTCACCACAGCTGGGAATGATTCTCTGCTTTTAAAAACTATAATTAGATTGGACTCCTTGGATAATCCTCGATAATCTCCCCATTGCAATGTCATTAGCCTTAATCAAACCTGCAATGTCCCTTTTGCCATGTAAAGTAATGTGTTCACATTTCTGAAGATTGAAATATGGACATCTTTGGAAGTCATTGCTCTGCCTACCATACCACCTACTTGATTTTTGGGCTTAGGTACTATGTGGGCATCTCATTTCAAAAAGAACAAATGATAACTGTTCAAACACAGAGAATCGTTTCCTGTTCAACCTTTTTAAGAGCTAGTAAGGGGCCAGGTGCAGTGGCTCACGCCTGTAATCCCAGCACTTTGGGAGGCTGAGGTGGGCAGATCACAAGGTCAAGAGATCGAGACCATCCTGGCCAACATGGTGAAACCCCATCTTTACTAAAAATACAAAAATGAGCTGGGCGTTATGGTGCATGTCTGTAGCCCAACCTACTAGGGAGGCTTAGGCAGGAGAATTGTTTGAATCCGGGAAGTGGAGGTTGCAGTGAGCCAAGATCACGCTACTGCACTCCAGTCTCATGACAGAGCGAGACTCTGTCTCAAAAAATTAAATAAATTTTTTAAAAGTGCTGGTAAGGATATGTATGTGGACAGGAAAGTGGTTCAGATTTACCTGAAAGGCTCAAACTACAGACATGTTTCTGATAAAAGCAAGAATTTGTATGATAGCCTAACTGGATTATCTCTTCCCCTGTTTTCCCACTGAACAGAGCTTTCATGAACCTCTTGTACTAATGAAATTTTGTTATGATCATGTGTTTGGGGGATAGAAAAAAAGGGTGAAAACTAATGTTTGACTTTCTGTATACTATTAACTCTGGCTTGATTTAGCCAGAATAAAAGAAATCTGAACTCAACTAAGAACGTGTTTGCTATGTTTCAATCTTTCAAAACAATCTAAGTAAATATTTCTGAAGCTTGAAAGTCTTATGACTATTTCCTAACATGTACTTTATTTTGTTTAGTCTCCTTAGACAAGCCAAAATTACTGACATTTGTATTATTAAAAGCCCTTTCTTGAAGTTTAACAAGTTGCTTTTCATTGTTTCTCTGATCCAAAGCATGGCAAGGCAGGTCTCACAGACAATTATGCTAGTGAAATAATGGGAACATTTTCTGAAAATGCCTTGTAATTAAACATGGTAGAAATTACAGAAGCACTTGGATTAGACAACGCAATGGCTGAGAAGTAAAGCTTTGGGAAAAACTGATTTTGTGTTTGAAACTATTAACAGTATATCTTATTAAACAAATTTCTTTTATAAATCTGGAAATGTTTATATCTTCTAATACATTTGTGCTTCTAATAAAAGCTGTTCATGTCTCAAATAAGAATTCTAATTTTGAGATAACTTAAACCAGATACATTGGGGAGAAAAATATTTGCAAAATAAGTTTCTTTATAGAATTTCAGAGAAAAAAAATGAAGCCATTTTGACAGACTTAGAAAGTATCTTAACAATTACTAAATAAGCACATCCTGCTCCAAAACTCTATCTCTTAACTGAAATTTATTGGGATAACACTTCTAAGTCAACACTGTCTATTAAGGAATACATTTTTAAATACTGATGCTAGATGTCATGAAGCTGTAGGAAGCCTTCAGTATATGTTTGGGAAATTAATTAACGAGTGCGTGGGTATAATATCCATTTAATCTGAGGCAATAATAACGGTCCAGGAATTTTATTTTCTTATTGGCATCTCTCCTGATATAACTTGTCTTTGCCACTTGGTGAAATTATTTATATTCATTATAAATTAGTCACCCTATTTTCAAATAAAGTTGATACTCTTAATCATTTGAGTCAGAGTTTAACCTAGGAAAGATTTAACATGAAAAGATAAACAAAAAGTTTTTTTTTTTTTTGAGATAGGGTCTCTGTCGCCCACACTGGAGTGTGGTGGTGCTATGTAGGCTCACTGCAACCTCCACCTCCCGGGTTCAAGCAATTCTCTGCCTCAGCCTCCTGAGTAGCTGGGATTACAGGCGCCCACCACCATGCCCAGCTAATTTTTTTGTATTTTTAGTAGAGACAGGGTTTTGACATCTTGGCCAAGCTTGTCTTGAACTCCTGACTTCGTGATCCACCCGCCTTGGACTCCCAAAGTGCTGGGATTACAGGCGTGAGCCACTGCGCCCAGCAACAAAAAGATTTAAAATAGAAGTAATTATCTAAAATATAAAACACTGAAGATATCTTACATCCAGAATCAGAAGTATTTAAAATTATTGGCATATTCATGATGAATTCAAATTATATTTTACTTGTAAATATTTTCAAGAGATTTTTCAGAAAAGATAACTGAAATATAGTACTATTTCAGAGCATTTTCTAATATTTAGAAATAACATAAAAATGCTGTTATTAATTGCCATGGTTTTTTGAAATCCAATAAACATATTAGTTATTGATGATATTAATCTGTGCTATACAGTTTTCTACTGTTGTTAGTAAATAGGAATCCAAGGACCAGACACTGTTTTACTTTCAGAAGTTACACAATGCAGAAAGTCAAATAACTGAAAGAAAACATTATCTTAGAGGTTTTCCTTGAGATATTTTTCTTAAAGGAAGCTAATAGACATTATGAACTATGATTTCTGGTATATTAAGGATAACAAAAGACATGTAAGATTCTGGATGTGGTGATAATTGCTAAGCTTCTTATAACAACTTTTTAGATAAACTAGAACCAGACAAAATATTCTTGTCATTTGTGGTAAAATGATGCCTGGCACTGCCATCTGTTAATAGTACTACAATAAACAAAGATGGTTGCCTGAGTACAAAAAAGAGGAGCCATGATTTAGTTACAAAGATAGCACCACCACTCATGGAAAGCATATGGTAACTGTGAAGAAATATTTATCTCCAAAATAAACAGATTGGAACAAGAGAACAAAAGAATGCTTTTAGAAAAAGGCCAGTAACCTGGTAGCAAGGAGGATAATACTTTATGAAGCACAAGAAGATTGAAGTGTTAATCTAAAACATTAATTAGTGTTGTGTGGACAGAAATGAACTTTGTAAAAAAGTTAACTACCATTTATATATATTTACTCTGTTCCAAATACTGTTTGAAGTGCTTTACATTTAAGCCTTACCCTAGTACTATGATACCTCCCCCATGCTTCTTTGCCTGCACGAAGTTAGTTGTCCATGACCACAACCCACATTGCTTTGCTGGCACATGTGTGCGGAGGCTGACCTTGCCTTCCCTTTGCCACCAATGCACATGTGCACCTGCACCACCATTGTGTCAGAGCCTTGGTAGGCATAAGCCCACTGACCCCCATCTCCATGAGCCCCATCCCCATTTAATTATCCCCACTTTATAGGGGAGGAAATTGAGGTACAAACAAGATTCGTATATAGCTAATAAATGATAGAGCTGGGAGTTGAATGCCTGCAGACTGATTCTGGAATCCATGCACATAAACACTGTGAGACACTGAGGTTCAAAAGGAATTGAAGTAAGGTTAAGGTTACCACCTCAGTGATATTTGGCATGCTAAATTGTTTGGACTTGAGACATTTTACATTTGGTGGTCAAGCCAGACCCCATCTGAATACTAGTTACCTTATCATTAAAAAACCTTGGAATTCTACATTCAAAAATGTTTAATCTCCATGTCTTCAATACTAAAAAAGACTCAAGTAAATTCCAATCATACTTCTTACCCAGAAAGACTGCAATCTTTAGCAACCAAAATTAGAGTCCACCCAGAATTCATAAGATTCTCATTTTGGAGAAAATGCAAATTTTCTACTGTTTCATCCCACTCCTTCTGATGAAACGCAGTTTCCATTCTTTAAAGTAATTGTCTTTGTCAATATTGCTTACAAAAGGAATGTGGAAATTAATAGAAATGACAGACAGACCACATTGTTCACGTAAGTGAAGTGACTGTGGTGTCAGAAAATGACTATTTTTTCCAGCCTATATTTACATTTATTATACTTTAAATTCTGAGCTTGTTACATAGTTACACATGTGCCATGGTGGTTGGCGGCACCCATCAACCCGTCATCTACATTAGGTATTTCTCCTGATGCTATCCCTCCCTTAATCCCCCAACCCCCAACAGGCCTCAGTGTGTGATGTTCCCCTCCCTGTGTCCATGTATTCTCATTGTTCAACTCTCACTTATGAGTGAGAACATGAGGTGTTTGGTTTTCTGTTCCTGTGTTAGTTTGCTGAGAATGATGGTTTCCTGCTTCATCCATGTCCCTGAAAAGGACATGAACTCATCTTTTTTTACTGCTGCATAGTATTCCATGGTGTATATGTGATACACTTTGCTTATCCAGTGTATCATTGATGGTCATTTGGGTTATTCCAAGTCTTTGCTCTTGTGAATAGTGCTGCAATAAACATAAGTCTGCATGTGTCTTTATAGTAGAATGATTTACAATGGGAAAAATTTTTGCAATCTATCCATCTGACAAAAGGCTAATATCCATAATCTACAAGGAACTTCAACAGATTAATAAGAAAATAACAACCCCATAAAAATTGGGTGAAGGATATGAACAGACACTTCTCAAAAGAAGACATTTATGCAGCCAACCAACATATGAAAAAAGCTCATCATCACTGGTCATTAGAGAAATGCAAATCAAAACCACAATGAGATACCATCTCACACCAGTTAGAATGGTGATCATTAAAAAGTCAGGAAACAACAGATGCTGGAGAGGAGAGGATGTGGAGAAATAGGAACACTTTTACACTGTTGGAGGGAGTGTAAATTAGTTCAACCATTATGGAAGGCAGTGTGGCGATTCCTCAAGGATCTAGAACCAGAAATACCATTTGACTCAGCCATCCCATTACTGGGTATATACCCAAAGGGTTTTGTATCTTTATCCAACTTGCCACTCTGTGCCTTTTCATTGAGGCATTTAACATATTTACATTCAAGGTTAATATTAATATTTGTGGAATTGATTCTGTCATGTTTTTAGCTTGTTATTATGCAGATTTGATTGTGTAATTGCTTCATGGTGTCAATGGTCTATGTACATAGTATGTTATTGTGGTGGCTTATAATGCTCTTTTCTTTCCATACGTAGAACTCCTTTAAGGACCTCTTATAAGGCAGGTCTGCTGAATTCCTGTAGCATATGCTTATCTGAAAAAAATCTTATTTTTTTATTTGCGTATGGAGCTTAGTTTAGCTGGATATGAAATTCTTGGTTGAAATTTCTGAAATTTTTTAAAAAAATTTTTATGGGGACACAGTAGCTCTATATTTTTGGGGTACATGAAATACTGTCATACAAGCATCCAATGAGTAACAATCACATCATGCCAAAGGGGGTATGCATCCCCTAAAGTATTTATCTCTGTGTCACAAACAATCCAATTATACTCTTAGAATAAATGAACAGGGGCTCATATTTGATAGCACAACAGGGTGACTATAGTCAATAATTTAATTGTACACTTGAAGATAACTAGAATCATAATTAACATTTTTATACCCTATTAACCATTCCTACCTCCCTCCCACTCCCTATGAGAAGCTGCTACACTTCTTGTAATTATCTTTCTACTCTCTATCTCCATGAGTTCAATTGTTTTAATTTTTAGATCCCACAAATAAGTGAAAACATGTGATATTTGTTTTTCTCTGCCTGGCTTATTTCACTTAACATAATGGCCTCTAGTTTTATTTCATGTTATTGTGAATGGCAGGATCTCATTCTTTTTTTTATGGCTGATTAGTACTTGATTGTGTATAAGTACTACATTTTCTTTATTCATTCATCTGCTGATGGGCACTTAGGTTGCTTTCAAATATCGGCCATTGTGAACAGTAAAACATACAAATGCATATATCTTTTCCATATATTCATTTCCTTTCCTTTGGGTAGATATCTAGCAGTGGGATTGCTGGATCACAAGGTAGGTCTATTCATTAGTTTTTCAAGGAACCTCCAAATTTTCTTCATAGTGGTTGTACTAACTTATATTCCCACCAACAGTGTATGATGGTTCTGTTTTTCTCTACGTTCTCACCAGCATTTGTCATTGCCTGTCTTTTGGATAAAAGTCATTGTAACTTGGGTACAATGATATCTCATGGTAGTTTTGACTTGCATTTCTCTAATGATCAATGGGGATGTTGAGCACCTTCTCATTTTTCACATTTATGTTTTCTTTTGAGGAATGTCTATTCAAATATTTTGTCATTTTACAAAATGGGAATTATAAGATTTTTCCCTATAGAGTTGTTTGAAATCCTTATATATTCTGGTTATTAATCCCTTGTCAGATGGGCAGTTTGCAAATATTTTCTCTCATTCTGTGGGTTGTCTCTTCATTTTGTTGATTGCATCCTTTCCTGTGCAGAAGCTTAACTTAATGTGATCCCATTTGTGTATACCTACTCAATAAGATTTTGCCCACACCAATGTCTTTAACAGTTTCCCTAAAGTTTTCTTGTAGTAGTGTCATATTTTGAAGTCTTAGATTTAAGTCTTTAATTCACTTTGATTTGATTTTTCTATATGGTGAGAGATAAGGGTCTAGTTTCATTCCTCTCCATGTGGATATTCAGTTTTCCCAGCGCCATTTATTGAAGACATTGTCTTCCCCAGGGATGTTATAGGCAGCTTTTTGGAAAATCAGTTCACTGTCAGTGTGTGGATTTATTTCTGGGTTCATTATTCTTTTCCGTTGGTTTTGTGTCTGTTTGTTTCCAATACTATGCCATTTTGATTACTATAGCTCTGTAGTATAATTTGAAGTCATGTAATGTGATTCCTTAAGGTTTGTTCTTTTTTGTTCAAGATAACATTGAGTATTCTGGATCTTTTGTGGTTCCGTATAAATTTTAGGATAGTATTTTTTTTTTTTAATTTCTGTGAAGAATGTCATTCATATTTTGACGGGGATTGCATTGAATCTGTAGATTGCTTCGAGTAGTATGGACAGTTTAACAATATTGATTCTTCCAATCTATGAACATGAAATATCTTTCCATTTTCTGATGTCCTCTTCAATTTTTGCATCAGTGTTTTATAGTTTTCATTAGCAAGATCTGTTACTTCTTTGGTTAATTCCTCAGTATTTAACTTTATTTGTCGTTATCATAAATGTCCTTATTTTTTAATTTGTTTTTTAGATTGTTTAGTATTGGCATTGTAAACCAAAAAGTATCTGAGAAAAGTCTCAATGAATTTAGAAAGTTTATTTTGCCAAGGTTAAGGATGCACCCATGACACAACATCAGGAAGTCCTGAAAACATGTACTCGAGGTGATTAGGGTACAACTTGCTTTTATACATTTTAGGGGGACAGGAGACATCAATCAGTATGTACATTGGTTTGGTTCAGTAATGTGGGAAAGTTCAAAGCAAGGGAGTTGGGGGGGTGCTTCCAGTTTAGAAGTAGATAAGAGACAAAGGTTTTCATTCTTTTGAGTCTTTGATCAGCCTTCCAATGAATATGAAATTTAACCTGGCTCAATTAATCTACATTTTTACATAAACAATGGGGCAGAAGAAGCAATCAGATATGTGTTCATCTCAGGTGAGCCCCAGAGGGATTGACTTTAAGTTCTGGCTATCCTTCGTCCAAAAAGAATTTCCTTGTGGGCAACATGTGAGAGAGGGATACAGCTTTTTATCTTTGTAGCTATCTTATTTAGGAATAAAATGGGAGGCAGCTTTGCCTGACATAGTTCTCAGCTTAACTGTTTCCTTGGCTTAGTAATTTCAGGGTCCTGAGATTTATTTTCCTTTCACAGCATATAGAAATGCTACTGAATTCATATGTTGATTTTATATCTTGCAATTTAACCGAATTTGTTTATCAGTTCTAATAGTTTTTTGGCAGGCTCTTTAGGTTTTTCCAAATATAATATTATCCGCAAACAGGAATAATTTGACGTTTTTCTGTTCCAAACTGGATGCGCTTATGTTTTTTCCTCTTGTCTGATTGCCCTAAGACTTTGAGTACCATGTTGAATAAACAGTGGTGAAAGTGTGCATTCTTGCTGTGTTTCAGATCTTAAAAGAAAGGTTGGCATAAATGCTCCCTCAATTGGCAGGCATCAGATTATTTTTGTCTGGTTTTGCTTTCTGATGTAACAGGACAGCATTGAGTTTAATGCCTCACAATTGCTGAGTTCTTTCTCTGCCCAGCGCATAGAAATGCTCTCTGCATCATGCCACAACTGCGGGAGGATGAGGGAGGGGTGGTTTCAGAAATTTCAGATTTTTTTCCTATCTCTTCAGTGTCCTTTTCAGTGATATGAAGTTAAAACAAGTTACTGTTTTCCTCACCTGAGTGTTGGTTCTTATGACGGTACTTTTGGTATAGATATTTGTTAAATTGTGTTCTTTCATGGGGGATGATCCATGGAAACTTCTATTCTACCATCTTGCTCCACCTCCCAAGTTTATTACTTACTTAATTATTTATTTATTTTAGATTGTACTTTAAGTTCTGGGATACATGTGCAGAATGTGCAGGTTTGTTACATAGGTATACACGTGCCATGGTGGTTTGCTGCACCCATCAACCCGTCATCTACATCCTAATGCTATCCCTCCCCTAACCCTCCACCCCCCGACAGGCCCCAGTGTGTGATATTTCCCTGCCTACGACCATGTGTTATCATTGTTCAACTTTCATTTATGAGTGAGAACATGCAGTGTTTGGTTTCCTTTTCCTGTGTTAGTTTGCTGAGAATGATGGTTTCCAGCTTCATCAATGTCCCAGAAAAGGACATGAACTCATCCATTTTATGACTGCATAGTATTCTATCATGTATATGGGCCACATTTTGTTTATCCAGTCTTTCATTGATTTAGGTTGGTTCCAAGTCTTTGCTATTGTGAACAGTGCTGCAATAAACATACATGTGCATGTGTCTTTAAGGTAGAATTATTTATAATCCTTTGGGTATATACCCAGTAATGATATTGCTGGGTCAAATGGTATTTCTGGTTCTAGATCTCTGAGGAATCACCAAGTTTCTGTTTTTAAAGAATGCTAAATACAGGCTCCCAATCTCTTCTGAATTGTAGGGCTTCTGCTGAAATATCTACTGTTAACCTGTTGGGATTTCCTCTATAAATGATATTCCCCTTCTGTCTAGCTGCCTTTAACATTTTTTCTTTTATTTTGACCTTGGAGAATCTTATGAAGACTATGTGTCTTCAGGATGGTCATCTTGTATAGTATCTCACAGGGATTCTCTGCATTTCCTGAATTTCAATGTTGGCCTCTCTAGAGAGGTTAGGGAAATTTTTATGGATAATATCCTCAGATATATTTTCAAAGTTGCTTTCTTTCTTTTCATCTCTTTCAGGGACACCAATTAGTGGTAGATTTGGTCTTTTTACATAATCCCATATTCTTCAGGGGGTTTGTTCATTATTTATTATTTTTTTCTTCATTTTGGTTCAACTGAGTTATTTTGGAGAACATGTTTTTGAGCTCTGACAGTCTTTCCTCAGCTTGATCTATTCTGCTGTTAATACCTGTGATTGTATCATAAAATTCTTGACATGAGTTTTTCAACTCTGCCAGATCAGTTTGATTCTTTCTTAAATGGCCATTTCATCTTTCAGCTCTTGTATTGTTTTATTGTATTTCTTACCTACCATGTGTTGAGTTTTAACTTTCTCCTGAATCCTGATTTTCTTGATTCCTATCAGTATTCTGAATTCTATGTCTCATTTCAGCCAGTTCACCCTGGTTAAGAACTTTGCTGATGAAGAAGTAGTGTGGTCATGTGGAGGTGAGAAGACACTCTGGCTTTTTGAGTTGCCAGAGATCTTTCACTGCTTCTTTCTCATCTGTGTGGGCTGATGTTCCTTCAGTCTTTGAAGTTGCTGTCCTTTGGATGGGGTTTCTTGCTTTTATCTTCTTTGATGCCCTTGGGGGCTTAATGCTGGTGTAAGTTGGGCTCAGTAAACTGGCTTCATTTCTGGAAGATTTTAGAGAGGAAAAGACTTGGCTCAGCACTCCTGGGATGTGTGCTCTAACTCTGGGGGGCTAGTACTCTGGCTTTGTTCTCTAGCACCTCAAGGTTTGGAACCTGCTGTGCTGGAAGGGCCAAGGTGTTCCCAGTCTACTTCCCACAACACTCTCATGGGTGGTGTCGACCAAAGTCCTTCTTCAGGTCAGTCGCAGCAGGATCCATGCTTGCGTGTATGTAATAGCATCTGCAGCAGCACAGCAGGGTGATGCATATCAGCTGGGGCAGGGCATTGGCAGGAGTGGGGCAGTGGTATTCCTACCCATGCTTGTACTGATATTGCTGAAGGTGGAGTACTGGTGGGCACAGGAATACCAGTATCGGTGCACACATTTGCACTAGTGGTGGTGGTACAGCAGGATGTCTGTGAATCAGTGAGGTATAGGGGCACTGCGGTGCACTTGTGCTAATGGTGGTGGTGCAGAGCAGTGCACATGCACCCCATCCGTGTGCTGGCAGGGCAGGAGTGGTGAGGCCTCCCCATTGGAATGTGCCAGCAAAGTGGTTGGGGGATGGGCATGGGAGAGTGTATGCCAGCAAAGCAGTAGGGTTATGCCATGGTGAAGGGAGGCTACAGATAGGCTGGTGCATATTGGTGGGGCTGGTCTGCTGGAGCTCTCTGATGGGCATGTGTGATGGTCTGCTGTCAAAGTAGCTGTAATGAGAGCCTACAGAAACCACTCTGGTGCATCTGAGGCTGCACTACAGGAGAGTGTGGTCATGCTGGGGTTCCATAAGAGGCCAGCAGATAGACGGGCACTCAGAGCAGTCTGGCCCCATCCTTCAGGCAAGACCACACTACTCTGTCCAGGTCCAAAAGTTGCCCTAAAGATAAAGTCCCCTGAAAGAATATGACAAGCCTTGGGCTATGGATGTTGCTGGCTGTACTCCACTATAGACATTCCTTCACTAAACCCTGTATGATCTGCACAGGCTGGAGTCCTTCCTCTCCCACTTTTCTAAGCAGCTCTCCCCCTCCACTCAAGTGTCTATGGCAGTTGTGAAATGTCCTGCTACTAGAATTCTGCAGGTCTGTGGCAAAAGCGGGCCAGTCCTTACCTGTTCAACTCACCCCTTCTCCCCTAGTCTCTGGGAGTCAAGAATCAACCCCTGGTGCTCAGCAAAACCAGGGTTCCATGCTTCCTTCCACTTCACCCCAGTGTCTGCATCCTCCCTCCATCCACTCAATGCCTTCCCTCTGAAGATTTGCTGAAAATGTGCCAGTCTACCCAAACTCTGTCTCTCAGTGGGAGATGTTCCTCCTAGCTGTGTCTATTTGGCCATGTTGACTCCTCCTTCTGGGGCTGCTTTAAAATCACTGTCAGATATTCTGACATCTGTGCCACCTCTGTGTATCTTTTGATTGTCTTTTCTCATTTCTTTGAGATTTTTCTACTGTTTGGTCGAATGAATGGCTTTAGATTGTGTCAAAGACAGTTTGAACATTATGTTATCAGCCTCTAAGTGCCATTTAAAATTTCTATTTTAGCAAATAGTCAACCAATTTAGGTTTAGAATGCAACTCTTGGACCATTTTGTGGATTGTGATTCAAATGTCAGTTTAGTTTTCAGAGACTCTTCTGTGCTATTGTGGTTAGCTCTGTTTGTGTGCTACCCAGAGGCCAATTTGAAACCTGAGTGCCATTACATACCATAATTATGTTCTCAAACCATTTGCTGTGCTGATTCTGGTCAATGCCATGCAGGGGTTGGTGGGGACCTTCCCAGGACTTTAAACACACAGATTTAGAGAACCATTTTCTCCAGCATGGTGTGCTCTGTAGTTCTGCCCCCACTCACTAGTACAAAGGGGCTAGAGTGCTATCTATTTGTTGTTATTCACTTAATGTAGGCAGGGATGATTGAGAATAGTCCACTCACATCTCTACAGAGCCCAGTGGGGAGAAGGAAGGGCACGGTCTCTACTCACAGTACTGCAGAGTGAGTATGGTCAACAGGGCTGCACCCCACCTGCTTTGAAGCACCTGGTGGGGAGAGTTATTTCAACTCTCATTTGAAGGGTGGGGATGGTTGACAAAGCATCACCCACAGTCTTCATGGAGCCTAGTGGGAAGTGGGAGAGGCGGGCATAATTGCAGAGCTAATAGCTGCAGAGCTGACTTCTTCCTGGTCCTTTGGCTATAGAGGAAAAAAAGGCTTATGCTTTTCTTGAGCTTTTTTTGGTATGTGTCCATTTGTGTTTCTAATTGCAGGATGCTCTGTTAGATCCCTCAATCTCTTGTCAAAGTCTCTAACTTTTTTCTTTATGTTTCAATGATTTTTTTCATAGTTATTTTATGCATTTTGTTGATTTTTTTTTTTACTGTTGTTGTAAATAGTGGGAGCAATAGAGTGGAATGTACTTGTTCCATCTTGTCCAGAACCAGGAGTTTTTTATGCTTCTGCCTGTCTTATTTTTCCTTTTATTGCCTATTTCTTTTTCTTTTGACCACCTCCTTTTTCTCTTTAAAATTTAGCCCAGAGGAATCACCATATTGTCATCCACAATGATTAAACTAATTTAGGCTCCCACTGACAGTATATAAGCACACCTTTTTCTCCACAACCTCGTGAGTATCTTTTTTTTTCCGACTTTTTAATAATAGCCATTCTGACTGGTGTGAGATGACATCTCATTGTGGTTTGATTTGCATTTCTCTAATGATCAGTAATGTTGAGCTTTTTTTCATATCATTGTTGGCTGTATGTTTGTCTTCTTTTGAAAGATGTCTGTTCATGTGCTTCACCCACTTTTTTATGGGGTTATTATTTTCTTGTAAATTTGTTTAAGTTCCTTATAGATGTTAGATATTAGACCTTTATTGAATGCATAGTTTGCAAAAATTTTCTATTATGTAGGTTGTCTGTTTACTCTATTGATAGTTTCTTCCATGCAGAAGTTCTTTACACTATTCACAATAGTAAAAACATATAATCAACCTAAATACCTCTCAGTGGTAGACTAGATTAAGGAAATGTATGTGATACATATACATCATGAACTATGCAGCCATATAAAAGAATGAGATCATATCCTCTGCAGGGACATGAATGGAGCTGGAGACCTTTATCCTTAGCAAACTAACACAGGAACGGAAATCCAAATACTGTATGTTCTCACTTATAAGTGAGAGCTAAGTGATGAGAGCAGATGGATACACACAGGGGAACAACACATGCTGAGGCCTATCAGAGCGTGGAGGGCGGGGGAAGGAGAGGATCAGGAAAAATAAATAACTGATGGGTATTAGGCTTAATACCTGAGCAATGAAATAATTTATGCAACAATCCCCTGTGACACAAGTTTACCTACCTAAGAAACCTGCACATGTACCCCTGAACTTAAAAGTTAAAAAGAGATTTTAAATAATATAAAAAATATTAGGCCAGAGTTTATCTCCTAAATGAAGCCTCCTTGGTACTCATAGGTTGCTATATATGCCCATTCTTGTCAGCATTACTCCTTCTAATTGTATTTACTTCATTGTTTATTTCTGTGTCTATTGTTCTGATCATATTGTGTGTGAATTCTTTTAGGGAACTCAACATTGTAACCTCAGTGTCTAATTTCCTGACATATGGTAGGAACTTAATAAATAGTTCTCGAATAAATGAATGGGAGGAAGAAACAAGTTATGTATTTATTCATATTTCCTTTAATTCAATGATTGGAAATTTCTTATTTTGTGCCTATTGTGTTCCAGGAATCCTTCTTGGCACTGGGAATATAGAGGTGATGGGCAGAAAAATTCCCTGATTTTATAGAGCTTAAATTCTTGTAGGGGAGACAGACAATAACAATGAGTAAATGCTAGACCTTTATAATTAATCATAAATGTTGTTTGCAGTGAAGAAAACTGAGAGAGAGGATTAACATAGATCAAATGTTAGAGAAACTTTTATTGAGGAGGGGACATTTGAGTTAAGACAGGAGTTCTAAAAGGGAGCAACTAAAAAGATGTTGGGATACACAGTTCTAGGCAGATGGAACAGTAATTGCTAAGGATCTCATGAAGCAGATTTATTAGTTTTTGCCACATAGTTCCAGTTACTAGGCACACTGCCCTGTTATAGTAAATTATCAATAACTAAAGGTGTCAACATTGTATTTAAGCCATCTTTCTATCTCTCAGGGCCCCCAGTGGAGTCTCTTACATAGTAGTAGGTGCTCAGACTACAATAAATTTCAAATGAAATTATTTTTACTGATGTAGAAACTCATCATATTGGCTGTTTATTTTTTATATCAAAACCATTTCTATAAATAACTTTGTTTCTGAATCTCATGGCTATTATGGATTTATTTTATTGTGTCAGAAGAATTGATGTACACTTAGGTATCCTTGGGTGCCTCAGAATGTAGTATGGTCAGAGACTGGTATTCTATTTATGTTTGCCTATCTAGTGTCTAGGAAAATGGTAACCAAAAAAAGGGGCTTATTGAATATATGCATGCTAGACAATACAAATTTATTTTACTGGTCTTTAGGTTCTTATAATTATAGAAAAAATAGTCCTTTCTATGTTGCATATGTTTATAAATCCTCAAAGACATGATTATGCTTTTTGCTATATGTCAATTATGAACTCTGCTTGAACAAAATACTCTCAATTTCACATAAGATATACAGGCTTTCTTCAGAGCCTATAATACTTTTTGTAAAATTAAAATAGAAGTTATCCCTATATTATACTTTGTTTTTATTCATATTAAATATGTTTGTATTTTTAAACTTATTTTTATAAAAGTGCTTCAAATAATTGAAATATTATTACCCCCAGTTTTGTATTTATAACAAAGAAAGAAAAAAAGAATATTCTTTGGTACTGTTAAAATTTATTTTGAAAATCGTTGTTGCTGAGCAGCAGCTAAAATAAACTGAAGTCTCTTTCATCTTATGAAAGGTTTTTCCATTGTTTATAATCACAAAGACAATACAATATACAGTGACATTCCATTTTATAGATGGCATTCTTGGAACATTTTTAGTATGGCAGTGCGATATAGTGAAAGCGTGGACTTTGAACCTGATACCTATGGTTGAACTTAACTCTAGTTGAGATCTTAGAGTCTGATTAACATGAAGATTATCACCATTCACTTACAGGGTTATTGAATGAAAAAATATATGTTAAACACCTATTCCACTGAGTTGCTTGAGACTGAAACCTGAGACCACCACACTGGTAGAGGTGGTCAGCAGCAGACAGACCACACAAAGATGGCTTCTTACTTCCAACCAAATACAAAATATAGTCCTCGCTTCATATTGTATTCCTCCTCCCTCTTTCAACACCAGGAGTAGGGAGATCAAGAAGTACACTGCATCAATTCCTCTTCCATGAAAATGAAAAGTCAGACCACCCTCTTTTTACCTTCTCATACCTAAGCAAATCCTGGCCAGCGAGTGGTGGTGGTGGTGGTGGTGTAAAATTCCATTTAGAGTCAGATGTGATATTGGAATATTAAAGTAGATATAGTTTTATTAAAAGTGACTGGGAAAATCAAGAAAGAAAACTCATTTAGGTATAATAATGGAATAAAACTATTTTATAAATATACACTGTTATGATTAAGATATGGGCCCTGGAGGCAGAACCATGGTATATGGATTCTGATTTCACCACTTCCCAGCTATGTTACTTTGGGGCTTAGTTTTCTTCATCAGTAAAGAGGAATAGAATTCTTCCTAGAAATGCTGTGAAGATTTGATACGGCTATATTTGTGTTTAGAATAGTGCTAGGTCCATAGTAATTCCTCATCAAATCATGTATTTATCCAGCTGTCATCATTATCATCATCTCACTGAATTGAGATTAATTTACTTGTTATATTTTTAGGGTGAGGTCAGGATTTAAGAATCTGCAGTGTAAAGGATTGAAGATACTTTAGGCTCTCTGTCTAGATTGCTCTAATGCCCAGACTTTCACTTGACTTCTTCTTATTCAGAATATCTAAAGTAGCTTCCTCTTCTATCATCACTTTCTAGTACATCTCCTACTGTCTTTATTACACATATCACTATCTTTATTTGTGAAGTTTGTTATTAATAGTCTCTCTCTATGCCATGGACTATATTTCATGAGGGTAGGGACATTGTCTATCTTATTTACTGCTATAATTTCACTGTCCACAATAACAGGTTCTCAACACATATATTAATATTTGGATTAAGTCACAATCATGTTTTTTTTCCAGAATCAATTGCTATTTAATTTATAGACTACATGTATAATCTAGGCATATGTGAATTAAATTTAATTGTTAAAATATTGTTATTAAATTTTACAACATATTAATCCTTTTCAGGCTATATGCTCAATTTTAGGATTTGGATTTTGAAAAGATCGTTTAATGCGATGCTGTCAATAAACACACTAAAACTCTATCTGGATAACACACAGAAAACAAATGAAAATACAAATAGGTCAATTGTAGCAGTGGAGTTTTTTTTTTTTTTTACTAATATAGTGTAGAATTAGTATAGTAGAGTAAATATTTTGACACTATATTGATATAAAACAACTAGATTAGATTAAATGTGTAACTTGATTTTACAGTTTAATGAAAGTATTTAATTCCTCTTTTAAAAATTCATTAATTGTCCAAGTTAATATGCTGGCAGACATTTTAGCTATGTTAAAGCAGCTCTAGAAGGTGTCACAATTAGGTTTAAAAGCTAATGTTTCTGCTCTCTTTTAAGAGGCAAAGGTAGAAAACCATTACATATCTACAGTAGCTTTAACTTATATATTAAATGTGGTTGCCAGTTGATAAATACAACAATTTATTTTTAAATCTGGTTGAAATGTTATAGTGATTAAAAAATAAGAACAAAATGTCTTTTATGTTTACCTTCATTGTAGCCTTCTTTTTTTTTTT
>NW_012115300.1:1658558-1662133 GCF_000951035.1 Colobus angolensis palliatus | reverse complement strand
ACTCACTAGTGAGATGACCCCAGTACCTCAGTTCAAAATGCAGAAATCACCGGTCTTCTGTGTCCTTCGCGCTGGGAGTTGGAGACTCCATTGTAGCCTTCTATGTTGATTATTTCTTATGTAAAGTTTGCATCTGGTATCATAACCCTGTCTAAAGAGCTGTCTTCATATTGACCCCACGTATTCTAATGAGGCTTCTGGCTGACTCCAGGCATTCTAATAATAGAGACACGTGGGCGACCCCAGGCATTCTAATTGGAGACCCCCCACCCACCAACCTCAGGCAGTCTAATGACAGAGACACCTGGGCGACCCCAAGCATTCTAATGGGAAAGACTCCCAGGGGGCGCCAGATGTTAAGTTTCAAAACAATGCAATGGAGGCAGGCATGCTTAGTCAAATTTTTAAATACCTTGTTCCAATTTTCCTATGCCTCATAGCACCTCGTGGCACATTTCAGTCTAATAATAATAGTTAGAACACCCGTAAATGCTTACATAGTCATGTACTGCATAACAGAGGGAAGTGGGTGTCCCACGGAACAGTCTTGGAGAGGTGGCAGGAGAAGGGACTCCTCAGAACACACGAAGGGAAATGGTTTGCTTGCCGTTCAAGCGCAACGTTCCTTTTCTCCAGGTGACTTCTTAGCTTTAAATTGTTGCGTTTAAAAAGAAAGTGGCTTTGAACAAAGTTAGAAGTTGCTGCTCCTGTTCGATTCCAATAGGTGACATGCCCTCGGCCCTCCAACCAAGGGCACAATCACTTTGATTGGGCGCACACCGGCTCTCTCTGCCCCCCGAGGCTGGGCCCTACCTGAGCTTGGAGGTGGAGCCTCAGAGACGTCCTGGCTTAGGGGGTGGGCCCTGGCCCTCTTTAGATTCTAATTTCAAAGATTTGGAATCGATGACAAAGTACTGCTGATTCTCATTATTCAATATAGTTATGTTCAGTAAAGTTGCTATGAACATTAAGTTAGCAAATATTGAACCATTGCTCTTATGGGACATATATGGTTAGGTTTCTGTGAGTCTTTCATCAAAATATTTTTGTCAACTAATCAATACATAGTCTTGTTGTGTATGTGTTTCTGTTTAAAGACACCTTATTTAATATACCTTGTTGCTTCATTAACATTGAACACATGACCTACAGCACTGTAACTCATGCCTGAGCAAAACTTATCTAACACACATGTACTTCCATGAACTATATCATAGTCTTCTGTTTGGGAACACTAGACAAGCACCTTAGCACCCTGCTTGGGAAACATTTTAAACAGAGAAATCAGTGACAAAAAGCACAAAAATGGGGAAAATGTGGCACTAAATAAACTGAAGAAAGGACACACTTATTTATAGTAAGAAAGCTGAAAACAAGAAGCAGAGCATCGTCTTGTTCAAGCTCAGCTGAGAAAGTATGGGCAGGTGACTCACAACTTTTCTCACTCTGCACAAGTCTGCAAATGACCATGAAAGCACTGAGAATATTGATTTTGAGGTTAAAAATACATTTTAGCAAGCAGGTAACCTGGCAAATGTGAAATCCCTACATCATAAAAATGGACAATTTGAGCTCTAAGTATAGGATCATGAATACCATTGAGAAATGAAGGCAAACCTGAAAATCACTGAGGAAAAGTATACAATTTGATAGTCACTGTTGACATGTATCATTATACTTAGGAAACAAATATTAAAATAATTTTAATTATGAAGAACTTGGAAGATTCCTGTAAAGACTCCATTCAGTTTAGCTTCTTCAGTAACTTTAAGTGGAAGAGTCCAAGGAAACCACAAACAAGGTAGGGATACAATGGTACCTCTAATGTGTGAGGAGAAATATTCTTATGAACAGTAGAGTACTGTCAGGGTGGGAAGTCCTGAGTTACTTTAGATTTCTACAATTTATTAATTTTAAATAGCAATTATCAGTCAATGTTAATTTTTTGAAAAGTTAAGACAGATTTTTTTCCTTTCTAAATAAAAGTAAAATAATGTATAAATGGAAAGTAAAATACAAATAAAAAAGAACAAGTACTCAGGAAAAACTGTAGAAAGCAATAATAAAAGCCTAAAGTCATCACTAAATAAAGAGACAAAGATCACAACTTCTGGATGCAGAAATTAACAAAAAGAGACTCTGTTTCTAATGTCGAGAAAGCTTGGCATTCAGTGTTAAATGTCATAACCTTTGTTCCTCTTTTTCTTTTTTGTGCTGGTTTCAATTGGTACAGCATGTCTTCTGCAGGAAATAATCAGTGCATTTAACTAAAAATAGAATTCTGAAAATGTTTTCTCTTGAATATGAATCTAAAAACAGCTAGTTATGTAGAAAACTAAAATCAAGGACTTCAAGATGACTTACCTTTATTAGAATGGACACAACATCTTGGAATGAAATGCTAATTTAAAACTTATTTATGATAACAGCAAAACCAATAAATCTGCTTTGAAAAAGAAAGCCCCCAAAATGACGTGTAAAAAGAAATCAACACTGTTCGTTTATCTTGACCAAGCCATTTACCTTAATCTAAAGTGAGGGAGGAAATAATAAATGCTAATGTTTACTGAATAATTGAATACTGAAAAGTGTCAGGAACTGTTCCAGTGCCTATAATATAGGTGCCATTATTATTCTCATTTACAGACGAAACATTAGAGATGCAGAGAAGTGTCTTGTCATGTCTTACAACTACTAGATGAAGAGTTGGGATGGAAAGCCAGGTGGTACAATTCCAGAGCCCATGCTGGATGCCACATCACACCATGGACGCCACGTCCATATAGTGTGAAATGCTATTTCCATGAGTAGAAGAAAAATAAATAGAAAAGTATTTTTATAATAATGAAGCACCACATAAAAATTAGAAAACATGATGTTGACAATTGTGGACCCTATTCAATTTGAGGTGACTGTGGTCAGGTTCAGAGTTCCATAAGGACATATAATCAAGGGGACCTAATCTAGTATAGATACCACATTCCAACTGAGATCTGAAAGAGAAACATAGACTAGCAAGGTGAGGTGTGTGTGTGTTTGTGCATGGGTGTGTCTGTGTTATTCCTGACAAAGTATTGACAAGTAAACCACTTGTGAAAATTCCCTGTGGTGGGAAGGAACTGAAAGGAAGCCAGTATAACTAAATTTTGTGTGCAAGTCACTGTTTTAGAGTCAGTGGTAGATTGAAAGAGACAAAGTGAATCTAAATTATAAATATGTTTATTTACTCACACATTGATATATTTGATCTAATAAAATATACAGAGTGTAGGAATCTCTCTGTCATTAAACACAACTCTAAATTTTTTTTTTTATTATTAAAGTTCTAGGGTACATGAGCACAATGTGCAGGTTTGTTACATATGTATGTATGTGTCATGTTGGTGTGCTGCACCCATTAACTCATCATTTATATTAGGTATATCTCCTAATGCAATCCCTCCCCTCTCCCCACTCCCCACAATAGGCCCCAGAGTGTGATGTTCCCCTTCCTGTGTCCAAGTGATCTCATTGTTCAGTTCCCACCTATGAATGAGAACATGTGGTGTTTGGTTTTCTGTTCTTGTGATAGTTTG
>NW_012115300.1:1631996-1656209 GCF_000951035.1 Colobus angolensis palliatus | reverse complement strand
GCCAGAACTTCCAACACTATGTTGAATAGGAGTGGTGAGAGAGGGCATCCCTGTCTTGTATCAGTTTTCAAAGGGAATGCTTCCAGTTTTTGCCCATTCAGTATGCTATTGGCTGTGGGTGTGTTATAAATAGCTCTTATTATTTTGAGATACGTCCCATCGATACCAAATGTATTGAGAGTTTTTAGCATGAAGGGCTGTTGAATTTTGTCAAAGGCCTTTTCTACATCTATTGAGATACTCATGTGGTTTTTGTCTTTGGTTCTGTTTATATCCTGGATTACGTTTATTGATTTGCATCTGTAGAACCAGCCTTGTATCCCAGAGATGAAGCCCACCTGATCATGGTGGATAAGCTTTTCAATGTGCTGCTGGATTCGGTTTGCCAGTATTTTATTGAGGATTTTTGCATCAATGTGCATCAGGGATATTGGTCTAAAATTCTCTTTTTGTGTTGTGCCTCTGCCAGACTTTGGTATCAGGATGATGTTGGCCTCATAAAATGAGTTATGGAGGATTCATTCCTTTTCTATTGATTGTAATAGTTTCAGAAGGAATGGTACCAGCTCCTCCTTGTACCTTTGGTAGAATTCGGCTGTGAATCCGTCTGGTCCTGGTCTTTTTTTGGTTGGTAGGCTATTAATTTACAATTTGGCCTGTTTTTGCAATGGCTGGTACCGGTTGTTCCTTTCCACATTCAGTGCTTCCTTCAGGATCTCTTGTAGGGCACGCTTGGTGGTGACAAAATCTCTAAGCATTTACTTATCTGTAAAGGATTGTATTTCTCCTTCAGTTATGAAACTTAGTTGGGCTGGATATGAAATTCTGGGATGAAAATTCTTTCTTTAAGAATGTTAATTATTGGCCCCCACTCTCTTCTGGTTTGTAGTTTCTGCCCAGAGATCTGCTGTTAGTCTGATGGGCTTCCCTTTGTGGGTAACCCGACCTTTCTCTCTGGCTGCCCTTAACATTTTTTCCTTCATTTCAATTTTGGTGAATATGACAATTAGGTGTCTTGGAGTTGGTCTTCTCGAGGAGTATCTTTGTGGCATTCTCTTTACTTCCTGAATTTGAATGTTGGCCTACCTTACCAGGTTGGGGAAGTTCTCCTGGAGGATATCCTGCAGAGTGTTTTCTAACTTGGTTCCATTCTCCCCGTCACTTTCAGGCACACCAATCAGACGTAGATTTGGTCTTTTCACATAATCACATACTTCTTGACAGCTTTGTTCATTTCTTTTTACTCTTTTTTCTCTACACTTCTCTTCTTGCTTCATTTCGTTCATTTGATCTTCCATCACTGATACTCTTCCTTCCAGTTGATCGAGTCAGTTACTGAAGCTTGTGCATTTGTCATGTCCTGTTATGGTTTGCATCTCTTTCAGTTCTTTTACAGTCTTCTCTGCATTGATTATTCTAGTTATCCATTAATCCATTCTTTTTTCAAGGTTTTTAGTTTCTTTGTGCTGGTTACATAGTTCCTCCCTCAGCTCTGAGAAATTTGATCGACTGAAGCCTTCTTCTCTCAACTTGTCAAAGTCATTCTCCATCCAGCTTTGTTCCATCGCTGGCGATGAGCTGCGTTCCTTTGGAGGGGGAGATGCGCTCTGATTTTTTGAATTTCCAGCTTTTCTTCACTGCTTTTTCCCCATCTTTGTGGTTTTATCTGCCTTTGGTCTTTGATGATGGTGACGTACTGATGGGGTTTTGGTATGGGTGTCCTTTCTGTTTGTTAGTTTTCCTTCTAATAGTCAGGACCCTCAGCTGCAGGTCTGTTGAACTTTGCTTGAGGTTCACTCCAGACCCTGTTTGCCTGGGTATCAGCAGTGGAGGCTGCAGAAGATAGAATATTGCTGAACAGCGAGTGTTGCTGTCTGATTCTTTCTCTGGAAGCTTCGTCTCAGAGGTGTACCCAACCATGTGTGTTGTGATATGTCGGTCTGCACCTAGTGGGGGATGTCTCCCAGTTAGGCTACTCAGGGGTCAGTGACCCACTTGAGCAGGCAGTCTGTCCATTCTCAGATCTCAGCCTCTGTGCTGGGAGATCCACTGCTCTCTTCAAAGCTGTCAGACGGGGCATTTACCTCTGCCGAGGTTTCTGCTGCTTTTTGTTTAGCTGTGCCCTGTACTCAGAGGTGGAGTCTACAGAGGCAGGCAGGCCTCCTTGAGCTGTGGTGGGCTCCACCCAATTTGAGCTTCCCAGTGGCTTTGTTTACCTACTTAATCCTCAGTATGGCAGGTGCCCCTGCCCCAGCCTCGCTGCAGCCTTGCAGTTAGATGTCAGACTGCTGTGCTAGCAATGAGGGAGGCTCTGTGGGCATGGGACCCTCTGGGCCAGGTGTGGGATACAGTCTCCTGGTGTGCCATTTGCTAAGGCCCTTGGTAAAGTGCAGTATTGGGGTGGGTGTTACCCGATTTTTCAGGTGTTGTGTGTCTCTATTTCCTTTGGCTAGGAAAAGGAACTCCCTTCCCTCATGGGCTTCCCAGTGAGGTGATGCCTTGGTCTGCTTCAACTCTCGCTGGTCTGGCTGTACCTGTGGACCAGCGCCAACTCTCTGACATGCCCCAGTGAGATGAACCCGGTACCTCAGTTGAAAATTCAGAAATCACCCATCTTCTGTGTCACTCATGCTGGGAGCTGGAGGCTGTAGCTGTTCCTATTCAACCACCTTAGGCGTGCCTCTACATCTATTTCTTTATCTACTTCTATGCTATAACCTATGTTTATCTTTCGAGTTTTTTTCTTTCTCAAAGACAAAAAGGAAAATCTAAGCACAACTAGAATGTTGATACAAATTATACAAAAAGGAATGAGAGGAAAAAGTTTTTGGAACAACAAAAATGGATCAGAAGATGGTTCATTTGTGTTCCAGTTAATATTGTTGCATAATCAATTATCATAAAATTAATGTCATAAAAAATCCCTTTTATTATGCTTACAAAGTCTGTGGGCCAAGAATTTGGATACAGCACAGTGGAAATTGTTCACTTCTGCTGCAATTTGTCTGGATCCTCAGCTGGGACAAGAGAACTTGGATGACTTGACAGCTGGGGACTGGAGTCATTAGAAGTGTCTTTACTCATGTGTATGTTGGCTGATTCTGGATGCTAACTGGGATCTCAGTTGAGGCTGTGACCAGAGCCTCATGTGGTCTTTTATAGAAGACTGTATTTCCTCAAGTGACCTCATGATAGTCAGACTTAGTAAATGGTCGTTCAAAGCTCATAAGTCAGTGTGTCTGTAAGGTTAAAAATTACATTACTCTTTTTGGCTGCATTGAAATATATGCAGCTGCATATTTGCCACAGTCAGTTGGTTAAAAGCCAGTAACAAACCAAAAAGTTTTATTGTGGGGAGAAGTGTAGCATAAATCTCATTTCTCAATGTGGGAGAGGTAAAGTCACATTGTAGAAGACTTTGTGAGATGGGAGATATTTTTGTGGCAAGCTTGTGAAGATATAATATGTCACAAGGGCAGAAGCATAACAGATATAACCTAAAATTTTAAGAACTTAATTATCAAAAGCCAATATAAAATACTTTATTCACATAAAATCTGAGACAATTGATTATGAAAAAAACCATTTTAAAAGATCTATAAGATACATGCCAGGAAATTGAATAAAAAATGAACTAAGTGTCAAGAAGAAATGATGAAAAATAAATTGGTAACTATATGAGTAAACAGCACAAAATGTAAAGATTTATCATAGTAACTAATAAGAATAAAAACAATGTGGAACTAAAATACTGGATGGCAATAAATTAAGGGAAAGGTGGTGATCAGAGTTAAAATATTCTCATTATTATTTATGAGAACAGAGAAGCTAGTCATTGTTTCTAAATCAAACATGTTCAAGAAGCAACAAGAAAGCCATATATAGAATGTATAACATTATATGGGACAAAGTGCATGATATCAGTGCTTATACTAAATCTAGAGAAATTACTTTTACCAGTTAAAATAAGGTAAAAATAAATTACAAAATAAAATTTATAAGTGACATCTGAATATAAAGGATACAGAAAGCTTTATAAAAATGAGATGGAAAACATAATCACGTAAATATTAGCCAAAAGTGAATGTTTAGGTATTTTTTAATGAGAAAAATACCTAAATACTGGTCAGAGTGATAATGAAATAATTCACCATGTGGGCAAAATGTTTCTGAATCTTTATATATTTAATGTTATAGCCCTAAAATACATTAAAAAAAAAGAAATTGACAGAAGTAAAAGAAAAAGAAACAAAACAATTCAGTTATAGAGGGAATTTTGGCACACTTATTTTCAGGGGGGTGTTGAGGAAGGGGTTGATAGATCAAGGTATTCAATGATGAGCAAGAACAGAGAGAGGTAGAACAAAATAGTGGATAAGAACCCTCCAGCAATCATTCCCTCAGAGGAACATCAAATTAAACAACTATTTATGCAAGAAAATACCCACTGTCACAAGAGCTAAAGAAATCAGGTGGGAGATCATAGTACCTGGTTTTAACATAATAACAAGAAAGACACATTGAAGAGGGTAGGAAGGACAGTCTCGAGTCACTCATGGCATGTAGCACTCCTGCCTGAATCCCAAGCAGCACAGCATAAGAGATAATTGGTCTGCATGGGGGAGGGAGAAGGAAGTGTATGGGACTTTATGTTAGAACTCACCATAGTAAAATACAGCACCAGGCAGAAACCCATGGCCCTTGATTATAGCCTGGTGCTCACAGAGGGAGCATCTAGACCCACTCTGGGACTGAAGGGTATTGGCTGCAGCAGTGGGAAAAATCGAGTCCTGACCCATTTCACCACCAGCTGACTAAAGTCGTCTAAGGCTCAGAATAAATTTCATTGACAGGCAGGCCATAATAGCCACAGTCCTTGGGTGAGCCCTATTGCTGTACTAGTCTGTGAGGCCATGGGCTTGCGTGTAAACCAGTATCAGTTGTGCTGGCTACAGAAGTGCATGTATCACCCCTCTCCCAACACCAGGTAGTGCAGTCAGAAGAAAAACTCCTTCTCTTTGGGGAGAAGTTAGGGGACTTTGCCTGGGAATCTAGTACCAGCTCTGGTATAGTAAAACGGCAATGAATAGAATCCCATGACCCCGATTCCAGGCTGGTACTCCCAAGAATGCTTCTAGACCCACCTCAAGCCAGTAGGGAATCTGCTGCCAGGTGAAACAAAGCTGACTCCAAGCCAGCTTTACCTCTAGCTAAATAAAGTTGTCTTGAACCCTGCATAAATATCAACAGCAGCCGGACAGTAGTAATCAGGGACCTTTGGTTAACCCTAATGCTTCACTCAACTAGAAGGCTGTGGTCGAAGCAGGAATCGTTCCAGATGAAGTGGCCACAGCAGTGTTTGCATCATCCTTTCTCCAACTCCAGGCAACACAGCACAGTGAATGACTCCTTTGGCTTGGGGGAAAGAGATGGGAATGAGCTAGGGACTTTACCTGGGAACCCAGGGAACTTTCCCTGATTATCACCAAGCAAATCAGGGCTAGGGACCTAGGATTATTCAAGAGAGCCACAGCTTACTTGGGATTAGGGTGCCCTTTTGTGCTGAAACAGCTGCAGTAACAACAGTCAGCACCCCTTTAAATTCCTGGAAGGCCCTCTGGACAAGTATAAACAAGCCAAGACTGCAAAGAATGAAATCAATACCCAACTCTACGGTACTACCCCGACATCAACAAAATTCCACAAGCATCAAGAACATTTGGGTAACTATGGCCTCACTAAACGGACTAAGTAAGGTGTCAGTGACCAATACTGAAGAAACAGTTATTTGACTTCTCAGACAGTGAATGCAAAATAGATGTTTAGAGGAAACTCTATTAACTTTTCAAAAAACACAAATATGCAGATTCAGAAATTTAACAGAGATTAAAATAATTTTAAAAATTGGAGCTGAAAAATACAATAGATGAACCAAAAATTGCATTAGATGGTCTCAAGAGCAGACTTGATTACACAGAAGAATCAGTGAGCTCAAAAACAGAATATTTGAAAATTCAAAGTCATAGGAGAGAAAAACAAAAAGGGATGAAGAATGCTTATGAGATCTAAGGAATTACATCAAAAGAGCAGATTTAAGAGTCATTGACCTTAAATAGAGGGTAGACAAAGAGAAAAGGGTAGAAAGCTTATTCAAAAAGATAGTAACAGTACACTTTGCAAACTAGGGAAAGATATAAATACCTAGGTACAGGAAAGTCAAAGTCATCAAGCAGATTCAACTCAAAGAAGACTACTCCAAGGTATATAATAACCTAACTTTCAAAAATCAAGGACAAGATAGGATTATAAAAATAGTAAGAGAAGAGAAGCAAATAATGTGTAAAGGAGCTCCACTATATCCAGAAGCAGGCTTCTTAATGGAAACTTTATAGGCTGGGGGTGAGTGAGATGACATATTCAAAGTGTTGAAGGAACAAGAAGTAAACTGGCAACTGAGAATACTATACCCAGAAAAACTATCTTTCAAACATGAACAAGAGATTAAAATGCTCCTACACAAACAAAAGTTGAGGAAATTCACTACCACCAAAATTGTCTTACATAAAAAGCTAAAGAGCGTTTCTCAATCTGCCTGAAAAAGGAGCATTAATATATAACAATAAAATATCTGAGGGTATGAAACTCACTGGTAAAAGCAAACATAGTTACCCTTGAACAGTGTGAGAATTAGAGGCACCAACACCTTATGCAGTCAAAAATTCACATGTAACTTTTTATTCTCTTAAAGCACAACTACTGATAGCCTAGTATTTACCAGAAGTCTTAGCAGTAACAAGAACAGTTTAACATGTTTAACATGTATTTTGTATGTATTATATATTGTATTCATACAATAATCTAGAGAAAATAAAATATTAATAAAATCATTCAAAAGGCAAATATATATTTACTATGCATTAAGTGGAAGTGGATCATCATCAAACCTTTCATCTTCATTATCTTCACATTGAGTATGCTGAGGAGAAGGACTAAGAGAAAAGGTTGGTCTTTCTGTCTCAGGGTAGCAGAGATGAAAAAAAATGTGTATAAGTAGACTTGCACAGTTCAAGCACTGTTGTTCAAGAAGAAACTATATAAAGAGAAATTCAGAATACTCTAATACCATAATTGAGGTGTATAAAGACTAAAATACAAAAATATTTAAAAAATAACTACAACAATTTGTTAAGATATAACCTATATAAAAAATGTAAATAGAGAAGTCCAAAAGTCAAAATTTGGGGATGGAGTTAAAATATAAAGTTTGTCTTTTGTTTGTTTTCTTTGCAATCAAACTTAATTTGTCATCAGTTTAAGGTAACTTGCTATAGTTACAATAATTTTTTTAAGTCTCATAGTAATCACAGAGCAAGAACCTATAGTAGACATACTAGAAATAAAAAGCAAAGAATTAAAACATATAACCAGAGAAAAATCACTTAACCACAAAGGAAGACAGTGAAAAATGAAGAAAGAAAGAGGGTAGTGATAAAACAATTGGAAAGCAAGTAACAAAATGGTATTAGTAAACCTTACATATTAATATCAACATAATTATATAAAAGTACTGAATTCTCCAATTAAAACATAGAGTGGCTGAATGGATAAAAAACAAAACCCAACTATGTGCTGTCTATAACAACTGTATTTCATTTATAAAGACACACATAGACTAAAAGCAAAGGGATGGAAAAAGATATTCAAAGTAAATAATCAATATACTAGGGCCTGACAGGTGGGAGTAGGGAGAGGAAGAGCCTCAGGATAAATAGCTAATGCAAGTGGAGCTTAATACCTATGTGATGGGTTGATGGGTGCAGCAAACCATCATGGCACACGTTTTTCTATAAAACAAACCTGCACATGTATCCTGAAACTTAAAATGATTTTTTTAAAGTGAGCAAGAGTGGCTATACTTATATATCAGATAAAACAAAGTTTAAATCTAAATTATAAAAAAAGACAAAGGTCATATATAATGATAACAGAGTCAATATAGCAGTAGTATATCAAAATTGTAAATACATACATACCCAACACTGATCTACTTGAAAATATAAAGCAAATGTTAACAGAATTAAAGGGAAAGACATACTGTAATACAATAGAAAACTTCAACATCCCATTTTCAACATTGGACTGATCATTCAGGCAGGCAGTCAAAAAAAAAAAAAAAATCAAAGTTAAACCACATTCTAGACCAAATAGATGTAATAGACATTTGCAGAACATTGTACCCAACAGCTGCAGAGCACACATTCTTCTCAATAACACATGGAACATTCTCCAAGATAGACCATATGTTAGGCCATGAAACAAGTCTTAAAATTTTTTAAAAAGTAAAATCACTTTAAGTATCTTTTCTGAACATAATACAATAAAACTAGAAATCAATAATAAGCAGAACTTTGAAAACTCTTTAAACACATAAAAATTAAACAACATGCTTATGAAAAAACAATGAGTCAATGAAGAAACTAAAAAGCAAATTAAAAAATTGTTTAAGACAAATGAAAATGAAATCACAACATACTGACACCTATGAGACACAGCAAAAGCACATTCAATGTGGAGTTTCTAGTGACAAATTCCTACACCAAAATCTGAAATAAATATCTTAAAATAACCTCAGGGAACTAGAAAAACTAGAATATATAAACCCAAAATAAGTGTAAAATAGAAATAATAAAGATCAGAGCAGAAAGAGGTGAAATAGATACTAAACAAATATAAATGATCAACAAAAAGCTGTTTAAAAAAAAAAAAATCACCAAACCTTTAGCTAGATGTTTAAAAAAAAAAAAAAAGAAGAAAAGGAGGTTTTACAATTATTGATACCACAGAAACACAAAGGATTATATGAGACTACTGTAAGAAATGACACACAAACAAGTTGTAAAACCTAGAAAAAATAGAGAAATTTCTGGAGAAGTACAACTTGCCAAGATTGAATCATGAAGAAACAGAAAATTTGAACAGACCAATAATGAGTAACAAGATCAAAACAATAATAAAAGTGTTTCAATCAAAGAGAAGCCCAGGACCTGATGGCTTAACTGCTAAATTCTATCAAACAGTAACAAACAAACAAACAAACAAACAAAAAACCCAAATAACTAAGTATCAATTTTATGTGAACTGTTTTAGAAAAATGAAGAGGAGGGAAAACTTCCAAACTCATTTCACAAGGCCAGCCCTTTTCTGATACCAAAACTAGACAAGCAGTGGTGTATCTGTGGGAACGCTGGATGTTGCTTCTCCACAAAAGTCCCTTGTGAAAAATTTAAGAAGAATCGCAGCTCCAAATGAGGCCTGATGACCTCCTTCGCATGGCTCTTCTGATTTGGAAACAAAATCTTAAATCCTGTCCCTGAGGTACCATCCCTGGGTCCACTTATCCACTAGCTTCGCATCTCTTAGTCCCTGAGAGTTGTTCCTGGCTGCAGTTCCCATTCCACAGTTCTCTCCCCACTAGTCCTAACCCACCTGTACCCTGAAGAGATGTTTCTTACTTTTACAGTGACCAGATCTGGACTTCCCCATCCAGTGGGCTCCAACCATACCTTCTCCAGTATGGTTGGAGAAGGGACCTTTACAAAGTTTGTCCTGTTTTAGGTTCTCTCCTTCAATCTCAGATTACCTATTAGAGTTCTCTTTATGTCTATAGTTCTCTCCTATCATAGTTTACATAATTCTTTATATTAAACCTCCCTGTTTAAAGTTAAAAAAAAAAAAAAAACAGAGAAGGCCACAACAGTAATAACAAAAATAAAATTACAGATCAATATTCTCAAGGAACATATATGTAAAAATCTTCAACAAAATACTAGCAAACTGAATTCAACAACATATTAAAAGATCATTCACCATAATCAAGTGATATCTCATGGCTGCACGGATGATTCAACATATGCAAATCTATAAAAGTGATGCATCATATTAACATAATCAAGGATGAAAATCATATGATCATTACAATAGATGCTGAAAAAGCATTTTAGAAAATTCAACATCACTTTATAATAAAAACCCTCAACAAACCATGTATAAAAGAAACAGCCCAACATAATAAGGATCATATATGACAAACCCACAGCTAATGTCACACCAAATGGGTAAAAGTTGAAATATTTTACACTAAGATCTAAAACCAAAAATGTATGTCCAATTTTACCACTTTTATTCCACATAGTATAGAAAGTTCCAGCCAGAGCAATTAGGCAAGAGAAAAAAAAAAGGGCATGCAAATTGGAAAAGATAAAGTAAAATTGTTCCTGTTTACAGACAAAATGATCATATATAGAGAAAACCCTAAAGATTTCACCCCAAAATTGTGATAATAAATGAATTTAGTAAAGTTGCATGATACAAAAAGGAATATACAAATATTAGTAGCATTTTTATACACCAATAGTGAGCTAAGAAAGAAACTCCACTTACAATATCTAAAAATAAAATAGAATAAAACACCTATAAATAAACTTAACCAAGGAGATGAAAGATCTCTACCAAAAAAACTGTAAAATACTGATGAAATAAACTGAAGAGTAAATAAATCAATAGAAAGATATCCTGTGGTCATAGACTAGAAGAATTAAATTTGTTAAAGTGCCCATATTACCCAGAGAAATCTGCAGATTCAATGCAATCCCCATCAAAATGCCAATGACATTCTTGACAGAAATAGAAATAAATAATTTAAAAATTCATGTGGAAATGCAAAAGACCCCACATTGATGAAGCAATCTTGAACAAAAATAACAAAATGGGGGTACCAAATTATGTAACTTCAAAATATACTACAAAGCTACAGTAACCAAAACTATATGGCACTGTCATAAAAACAGACACACAGACCAAAGGAATAGCATAGAGAACCCAGAAATAAATACATGCATTTAGAGCCACCTGATCTTTGACAGAGGCCTCAAGAACACATATTGGGGAAAGGACAGTCTCTTCAAAAAACGTTTCTGGGAAAACTGAATATCTACATATAGAAGAGTAAAACTAGACCCCTATCTCTCACCATATACAAAAATAAACTATAAATGGAACACATACTTAAATATAAAACCTGAAATCATAAAACTACTAGAAGAAAATAGAAGAAATGCTACATGAAATTGGATTGGACAAGGAATTTTTGAATACAGCTTCAAAAGAAAAGGCAACAAAAGTGAAAACAGGCAAATGGGATTGTATCTATTTAAAAAGCTTTTGCTCACCAAAGGAAATAATCAATACAATGAAAACCTACAGAATGGGGGAAAGTTTTGTAAACTACATTATAAGGGGTTAATATTCAGAATACACGTGGAACTCAAACAACTCAACAGCAAAAAACAAGTGACCCAATTAATAGATTGGCAAAAGATCCAAGTAGATATTTCTCACAGAAGACACAAATTGCCAACAGATATATGAAAAAAGCTCAACATCAGTCATCATCAGGAAAATGAAAATCAAAACCACAGTAAGATATCATCTCACCCCAGTCAGAATGTTTATTAACCATAGACAGTATAATAAAGATGAAAAATAAATTCTTGTGAGGATGTGGAGAGAAGGAAATCCTTATACATTGCTGGTGGAAATGTAAATTAGTAAAGCCATTTACTAATGGCTTATGTGATTATGGAACACAATATAAAGGTTCCTTTAAAATTAAAAATATAAATACCATATGATCCAGCAATCTGAACATGGGAATACAAAGGAAGTGAAGCCAGTATGCTAAAGATACATCTGAACACCTATATTTATTGAAGCACTATTAACAATAGCTGAGATATGGAATTAACCTCAGTGCTCATCTACAAGTGAATGTATTTTTTAAAATGTGATATATATATATATATATATACACACACACACACACACACACACACACAAAGGAATATTATAAGAATTCAATTCTGTCATTTGCATCAACATAAATGAACATGGATGACATTACATTAAGTGAGATAAACCAGGCACAAAAAGACAAACATCATATGATCTCACTTATGTGGAATCTAAAAATCGTGGTTTTGTAAAAGTAAAATGTAGAATGGTGGTTATCAGAGGATGGGGAGGGTTGGGGAAAGAGAAAGCCAGGAGAGATAAGCCAGGCACAGAAAGACAAACATCATATGACCTCACTTATGTGGAATCTAAAAATCATGGTTTTGTAAAAGTAGAAAGTAGAATGGTGGTTATCAGAGGATGGGGAGGGTTGGGGAAAGAGAAAGCCAGGAGAGGTTATTCAGCAGGTACGACGTTACATTTAGATAGGAAGAATAGGTCTTGGTTTCCTTTTACACAGTAGGGTGACTATAGCAAATAACAGTTACACCAATTTGATCATTATACTGTGTATAATGCACTGAAACAATACATGATACCCAATTAAATATGTGCAATTGGTATGTATTAATTATATGTAAAATCTTAAATGAAAAAAGAAATACTGTGAGTTTAAAACTGAATCAGTTTCAGAATACAAGTTACATATATATTTTATATATGCTTTATATATACATATATACTTTCTCTATATATATATGTGTATATATATACACACACACAAACTTTAAGTTCTGGGATACATGCGCAGAATGTGCAGGTGTGTTACATAGGTATACATGTGCCATAGTGGTTTGCTGCACCTATCAACCCGTCATCTACATTAGGTATTTCTTCTAATGCTATCCCTCCCCAGCCCCCACCTCCAACAGGCCCTGGTGTGTGATGTTCCCCTCCCTGTGTCCATGTGTTCTTATTGTTCACCTCCCACTTATGAGTGAGAACATACAGTGTTTGGTTTTCTGTTCCTGTGTTAGTTTGCTGAGAATGATAGTTTCCAGCTTCATCCATGTCCCTGCAAAGGATGTGAACTCATCCTTTTTTATGGCTGCATAGTATTCCATGGTTTATATGTACCACATTTTTTTTTTAATCCAGTCTATCATTGATGGGCATTTGGGTTGGTTCCAAGTCTTTGCTATTGTGAACAGTGCTGCAAGAAACGTACGTGTGCATGTGTCTTTACAGTAGAATGATTTATAATCCTTTGGGTATATACCCAGTAATGGGATTGCTGGGTCAAATGGTATTTCTGGTTCCAGATCCTTGAGGAATCACCACATTGTCTTCCACAATGGTTGAACTAATTTACACTCCCAAAAACAGTGTAAGAGCTTTCCTATTTCTCCGCATCCTCTCCTCTCCAATACCTGTTGTTTCCTGACTTTTTAGTGATCACCAATCTAACTGGCGTGAGACAGATAGTATCTCATTGTGGTTTTGATTTACATTTCTCTAATGACCATTTCTCTAATAAACATTTTTTCATATGTTTGTTGGTTGCATAAATGTCTTCTTTTGAGAAGTGTCTGTTCATTTCTTCTGCCTACTTTTTGATGGCATGTTTTTTGCTTGTAAATTTGTTTAAGTTCCTTGTAGATTCTGGATATTAGCCCTTTGTTGGATGGATAGGTTCTTTTGCTGTGCAGAAGCTCTTTAGTTTAATTAGACCCCATTTGTCAGTTTTGGTTTTTGTTGTCAATGCTTTTGGTGTTTAGTCATGAAGTCTTTGCCCATGTCTATGTCCTGAGTGGAAATGCCTAGGTTTTCTTCTAGGGTTTTTATGGTTTTAGGTCTTACATTTAATCTTTAATCCATTTTGAGTTAATTTTTGTATAAGGTGTAAGGGAGGGATCCAGTTTCAGTTTTCTGCATATGGCCAGCCAGTTTTCCCAGCACCATTTATTAAATAGGGAATCTTTTCCCTATTGCTTGTTTTGTCAAATTTGTCAAAGATCAGATGGTTGTAGATGTGTGGCATTATTTCTGAGGTCTTTGTTTTGTTCCATTGGTCTATATATCTGTCAAATTGTCTCTGTTTGCAGATAACATGATTCTATATTTAAAAAACCCCATTGCCTTAGCCCAAAATCTCCTTAAGCTGATAAGCAACTTCAGCAAAGTCTCAGGATACAAAATCAACATGCAAAAATCACAAGCATTCCTATACACCAATAATAGACAAACAGAGAGCCAAATCATGAGTGAACTCCCATTCACAATTGCTACAAAGAGAATAAAATACCTAGGAATCCAACTTACAATGGATGTGAAGGACCTCTTCAAGGAGAACCACAAACCACTGCTCAAGGAAATAAGAGAGGACACAAACAAATGGAAAACATTCCATGCTCATGGATAGAAAGAATCAATATCGTGCAAATGGCCATAGTGCCCAAAGTAATTTGTAGATTCAATGCTATCCCCATCAAGCCAGCACTGATTTTCTTCACAGAATTAGAAAAACTGCTTTAAATTTCGTGTGGAACCAAAAAAGAGCCCGCATAAGCCAAGATAATCCTAAGCAAAAAGAACAAAGTTAGAGGTATCACACTGCCTGACTTCAAACTATATTACAAAGCTACAGTAACCAAAACAGCATGGTACCAAAACAAACGTTGTTTTGAAAAGTATTCGTTATAAGATCAGTTTTTAAGAGAGCTCTAACAGGCCTATGCCACGAGAGAATATAGCTTATTAATTTAGCCTATTCAATCAGAAGGGTTTAATTACAGAAGAATCTAGAAATTACAATGAATGGCTTACTGAGTGTCTAAGCAATGATCATGAAAACTAAAGAGCTTATTAAATCGGTAAATGACCAACAAACTTACACTTGACAGAAGAAAAACCAAGGCGTAATAAAAAGTCTGAGACATCTGGATGTCTAAAACTATAATATCAAGAGGGGTCTCCAAGAAAGTGTTTTTAAAGACATAGCATATCAAGTCTAAGTCCCAGCATTCTCATGACTAACTACAAAAGTATAATATAAGAAGGATGTGGCATATGTGAATACAAATGCAGAGTCATAATATTTAAAAATTTTGAATTTCTGAACTATTACAAAACAGAAAATGTAGCTATTTCATTTCAATGTTGATTTATGAGTAGTAACATGAACTTTTAAAAAATGTTTAGTGAAAACTACTAGCTGCAAAAAGATATAAGTAATACTACTTGAGAAGTACTATTAATACATATGTTGAACAATGAGCATAAACCAGACTATCCTGGACAAACCAAGATGTAAGTTGTCATAAATAATATGTTGTTATTGGAAAATTTAAAACACGTAAAATAATACTATAGAAACATGTTTAATGAATATATTTAAAAAGCATAAACATATTTTGGGAGTGAGGAAAGTGAGGAAAGAGAGAATTGAATCTTATATACATGTTTTTATGAATCGGGGAAGCATCCCATGCTATAAAATAAAATAAGTGGTCCCATGAGTTGAGCAGAGAAGATTGGCTTTATAGTCAGAAAAAGGTTAAAGAAAGCATAAATGAAGAATTAATGCTGGAAAACAATAATAAAATAAAGGCAGATTGGTTGTTTCAAAGTTACTTCCCATATGGAGTTAAAATAGAGAAACCTTTGGTTAACTGCATGCCTTCTGATTAGTTGTTGTGAAACTTCTGTGGTTTTGTTGGTTTTTGTTTTCTTATTTATTTTTCTTTGTTTTTGTTTTGAAAACCGGCTTCTTTCAAAGTTCACTTTGATTATGTGGCACTTAGCCCAGGTGACTCTTCTGGATTGGCCTGGTCTGCTGGTGTTTAGTGCAGGAGCTATCCAAAACAATTACCTCCCATAATTTTTGTTTAGCATATGATAGGCTGAATAATAGTCTCCCAATGATGTCCACATCCTAACTGTTGGAACTATGAAGATGTAAGTTTACATGGCAATGGAAAATTAAGGTTGCTAATTGGCTGACTTTATGAGAGGAATATTATCCTGGATTATCCCAAGTGGGCCCAATGTAATCACAGGGGTCCTTAAAGGTAGAAGAGGGAGGCAGAAAAGGAGGTCCAGGGCTGTGATGTGAGAAAGATTCAACCTGTCATTGCTGTCTTTGAAGATGAAGGAAGGAGTTCATGAACCAAGGATGCTGGCAGTCTCAGAAAGGGAAAGGGAAAGAAAGGAAAGGAAAGGGGAGAGGGAAAAGGAGAGGGAAAAATGAGAGGAAAAAGGAAAGGAGAGGAAAGGAAAGGAAAATTTTTCTCCTAAGAGCCTCAAGAAGGAATGCAGCCCTACTGGCACCTTGATTTTAGTCCAGTAAGGCCCATGACAGATTTCTGACTTCCAAAATAATAATATTATTTATTTATGTATTATTAATAATATATTAGTTTTAAGCCAGTAAATTTCTTGGAGTTTAATGTGTTAGCTGTAAAAAACTTGCTTTCTTTCATTAAGGCAAAAAATATAAAAGTTGTGGGGTAGGAATGAGTATCTGTTCTATTATATATATTTATATAATGTATACTTTAAAAAATTTGTAGCATACTTACATATGTTTCGTACATATAGCTAAATATAAGTAGAATTATTTTGGCTTTGTATTCATTTAATGTTGATTTAAAGAAACAGTGGTTTGCAAAAAATATATTTGAATATAGTTAAACATATAGACTGTAAAATTAATGATATGGTTTAGATCTGCGTTCCTACCCAAATCTCATGTTGAACTGTAATCCCAAATATGGGAGATGGGGCCTGCCTGGTGCCATAGTCTAATTTTTTTAACAATTTAAAGTATGATTTTTAACAATTTCTGGATTATCTTTGTTACTATATATCAATAATAACCAACAACTGAAGTAACTGTAACTTCACTGTGTGCAGGTGAAGGATAATTAATTTCTTTAAGATGTTGTTACACTCAAACATTATAAATATATGATCAAATCAGAATAATCCAACGACATTGAAAAGCATTAAGACACAAGAAGAAAAAAGAAACAGTCACCAACTACATATCATTCTAACTAAATTGATAAATTGGCTGAATATGTCATAAGTTTATAGTTCTAGAAGTAAGAACAGTAAGTTTTCCCTTCTAACCAGCAAAATAAATGTTTAAAGAAAAACTTCTGATTATAATTTATTCTTTCATAAAGATGATGGCAACCAACCTAGTCCCCACCTTGCAGAGATTTTCTTGGATAAATTTTACTGTGTTCTTCCTTCCTTTAGGTCCTGAGTTATATTTATTAGCTCTTAGTCTTAGACATATTATAAAGATGCAGGGTGATGTTTCTGACTCGTACAAGAGAAGTCCAGCCTCTTTTTAGGAACGTTTTCCTTTAGTCTACCACTCTGAATACAGCCTATTTCATCATGTGTGGTTTGCAAACATTGTCAGCTAACGATATTTTACTTTTAATTTTTCTTCTAATTGCTGCTGAAGAGTGTTCTCTTTGCAATTATTTTGACCCAACAATTTACATAAATAAATCTTTAACACATTGCAATCTTCTCAGTAATATTTTTAAATATTAGCACTAAATACTAGCAGCTTAAAATAATTTGTATTCATTGACTAAGTTTTATTTTCCCAGCATGTCTATTATTTACTTTTCCCATTAGTAGTGTGTTTCCCTTCTTTGTTATTTTCAGTGTGAGCAATGATTTTTAGATATATATTACCTTTTACAATAATTAATTTATGTTAATAGATAATCGCTGCACAAAATACATATTTAATAGGAAGAAATTAAATGAAAGCTAGGTCTCCCACCCACTCTGTATGACAGCCAATCTATTTAATCCTCCTTCATAGTTTTTATTAATAATTTTTATCTATCTTTCTGGAGATATTCTAAGTGTAAGTATATGAATACATTTATAATTTTAAGCCGTGTATAATTTACAAAGTGTTATAAGTTCTAGTTTTCTCAAAATAGTATAACTCATTGAGTATTTCATATTGAAATAAATAGAGCTGCCTTTGTGTTTTTTAACTTCTGCCTAGCATATCTATTAATACTGCCTACCCTCATTTACTAAATTGTCTCATATATGGACATTTGGGTTGTTTTCAATCTTTTATTATTACAAATAATGATTCAGTAATTATTTTAATACATAAACCTCTGAAAATTTTTTGAAATACAGATGAAGGAAAAATTCTTAAAGGTAAAAATTCTGGATAGAAGAATAGGTGTATTCGTGATAGATAGATAGTAGACAGACAATTAGATTGCCAAATTTTACTCCATAGTAATTGATGAAATCACTTTTTGTGATTTTTTAAAATTTTTAATGTTTTTTGGTACATAATAGGTATATAGATTTATGGAGTACGTGAGATATTTTGATACAGCATGCAATGCATAATAATCACATAAGGATAAATGGAGTATCCATGACCTCAAGCATTTATCATCTGTGTTACAATCTAATTATACTTTTAAAATGTACAATAGATTGTTGTTAACTGTAGTCACTCTATTGTGCTATCAAATACTAGATCTCATTCATTCTGTATAACTACATTTTTGTACCCATTAACAAAACCATTCCTAGCCCCTGGTAACCATTATTCTACCCTCTAATCTCCATGAGTTCAGTTGTTTTCATTTTTAGCTCCCAGGAATAAGTAAGAACATGTGAATTTTGACTTTCTATGCCTGGCTAATTTCACTTAACACAATGACTTCTGGTTCCATCCATGTTGCTGCAAATAACAGGATCTTATTCTTTTTTACTGTGTACAAGTAGTACATTTTCTTTATTCGCTTTTTGGTGGACACTTAGGTTGCTTCCAAATCTTGGCTATTGTGAACACTGCAACAAACATGGGAGGGCAGATATCTCTTCAATATACTGATTTCTTTTCTTTGGAATATACACTTAGCAGTGAAATTGCTGGATAATATTTTTAGTTTCTTGAGGAACCTCCAAACAGTTCTCCATAGTGGTCATACTAATTTCCATTCCCACAAACAGTGCAAATATGTAGCCTTTTCTTCACATCCTTGTCAGCATTTGTTATTGTATTCCTTTGGGGTAAAAATGATTTTAAGTGGGGTTAGATCATGTCTAATTGTAGTTTTGATCTGCATTTCTCTGATGACCAGTGATGTTGAGCACCATTTCATATCCTTGTTTGCTATTTTTATGTCTTCTTTTGAGAAATGTCTATTCAGATATTCTGCTCATTTGTAAATCAGATTATTAGATTTTTTTTCCTATAGAATTGGTTGAGCTCTGTATATATTCTGGTTAAAATCTCTTTACAGAGGGGTAGTTTGGAAATATTTTTTTCATTCTGTGGGTCGTCTATTTGTTCATTGTTTCCTTCAGTGTGCAGAAGCTTTTTAACTTGAAGTGATCCTATTTGTCCATTTTTGCTTTGGTTGCCTATGCTTGTGGGATATTACTCAAGAAATCTTTGCCCAGTCCGATGTCCTGGAGATTTTCCCCAATGTTTTCTTTTAGTAATTTCATAGTTTGAGGTCTTAGGCTTCAGTCTTTAGTGCATTTTGTTTGGTCTTTGTGTATGACAAAAGATAATGGCCTAGTTTCATTCTTCTGCATATGGGTATCCAGTTTTTCCAGCACCATTTATTGGCCCCCCAAATCCCCCACATGCATTCGTGGAATCTTTGTTGAAAACGAGTTCCCTGTAGATGTATAAATTTATTTCTGGATTTTCCATTCTGTTTCATTGGTCTATGTGTCTGTTTTTATGCTAGTACCATGCTGTTTTGGTTACTGGAGCCCTTTAATATAATTTGAAGTCAGATAATGTGATTCCTCCACTTCAGTTCTTTTTGCTTAGGATAGCTTTGGTTATTCTGGGTCTTTTGTGGTTCCATATAATTTTTTTGAGACAGAGTTTTGCTTTTGTTGCCCAGGCTGGAGTGCAATGGCACGATCTCAGCTAACTGTAACCTCCGCCTCCTGCCTCAGCCTCTTGAGTAGCTGGGATTGCAGGCATGTACCACCACTCCCAGCTAATTTTGTATTTTTAGTAGAGATGGGGTTTTTCCATGTTGGTCAGGCTGGTCTCAACCTCCTGACTTCAGGTGATCCACCCGCCTCGGCCTCCCAAAGTGCTGGGGTTACAGGTGTGAGCCACCTTGCCAGGATTGTTTTTGCTGTTTCTGTGAAGAATGTCATTGGCATATTAATAGGAATTGCATTGAATCTATAGATTACTTTGTGTAGTATGAATATTTTAGCAGTGTTGATTCTTTGAAAACATGAACATAAAATATATTTCAACTTTTTGTGTCCTTTTCAATTTCTTTCATCAGTGTTCTACAGTTTTCATTGCAGAAATCTTTCACTTTTTGGGTTAATTTAATTCCTAGGTATTTGATTTTATTTGTAGTTATTTTAAAAGGAATTACTTGCTTGATTTCTTTTTTAGATTGTTTGCTGTTGGCATATATAAATGGTACTAATTTTTGTATGTTTATTTCGTATCCTGCAACTTTACTGAATTTGTTTATTAGTTCTAATAGCTTTTTTTTTTTCTTAGTGGAGTTTTTAGGTTTTTCCAAATGTAAGATCGTATCATGTGCAAACAAAAAGATTTGACTTCTGCTGTTTCAATTTGTATGCCCTGTATTTCTTTCTCTTGTCTGATTGCTCTAGTTGGACTTCCATACTATATTGAATAACAGTGGTGAAAGTGGGTATCCTTGTTATGTTCTAGGTCTTAGAGGAGAGGCTTCAGTTTTTCCCCATTCAATATACTATTTGAGGGTCTGTCATATATGGCTTTTATTATGTTGAGGTATGTTCCTTTCTATACCCAGATTTTTTAGGGGTTTTTATCATAAAGGGATGTTGAAAAATTTTTTTTAGCATCAATTGAAATGATCATATGGTTTTGGTTCTTCTTTCTTTTGATATGATGTATCACATTGATTGATTTGAACATGTTGAACCATGTTTGCATCTCAAGGGTAAAACCCACTTGGTCATGATGAATGACTTTTTAATGTGTTGTTGAATTTGATTTGCTAGTATTTTGTTAATAATTTTTGCATCAGTGTTAAAGGATATTGGCATGTAGTTTGTTTTTTGATGTATCTTCTGTCTGAATTTGGTACTAGGGTAATGTGGGCCATGTAGAACAAGTTTGGGAGTATTCCCTCCTCCTCCACTTTATAGAATAATTTGAATATGATTGGTATTAGTTCCTTCTTAAAGGTTTGGTAAAATTCAGCAGTGAAGCCATTGGGTCTGGGCTTTTCTTTGATGAGAGACTATTATGGCTTTGATATCATTACTTGCTATTGGTCTGTTCAGATTTTGGTTTCTTCATGGTTCAATCCTGGCAAATTATATGGGTCTAGGGATTTATCCATTTCTTCCAGATTTTTATAGTTGCTCATAGTAGCCTCTAATGACCCTTTGAATTTCTGTAGTCTTGGTTGTAATATTTCCTTTCCATCATTTTTAATTTTATCTGGGTCTTCTTTCTTTTATTTTTACTTTAGCTAAAGCTTTGTCAATTTTATTTAAAAAACAACTGTTCGTTTTGTTGATATTTTGTATTGTTTTCTTCATTTCAGCTTTATTTATACATGATCTTTATTATTTCTTTAGTTCTATTATTTCTGGATTTAGATTGTTCTTGCTTTTCTATATAAAATATATTGTTAGGTTTTTCATTTGAAGTTTTCTTCTACTTTTTTGATGTAGACACTTATAGTTAAAAAATTTCCTCGTATTACAGCCTTCACTGTATCCCATAGGTTTTAGTGTGTTGCATTTCCATTATCATTTGTTTCAACAAATTTTGAAATTTTATTTTAAATTTTTTTATTGACCCTCTGAAAGAGCATATTGCTTAATTTCCATGTGTCTGAACCGTCTCCAGAATTCCTCTTGTTATTTATTTCCTAGTTGTATTCAATTGTGGTCATAACTACAATTATCGTATTATCTTGTTTAATTGGCAATCTTGCATTATGTACCAACCTTCTGTCTCTTTTTATAGTTTTTATCTTCAAACATATTTTTTTCTGCTGTAAGTATAGCTATCCTTGCCCTTTTCTGATTTTCATTTGCCTGTAGTATCTTTTGCCAGCCATTTATTTTTATTCTATGTGTGTCTTTATTGATGAAGTGTGTTTTTTTTTAGGCAACAAATCAATGGGTCTTTTATAAAATTTATTTATTTCACCACTCCATGTCTTTTTATTTTATGATATCATTGTTTAAAAAAAAATTCCTTCAGGGACCAAATAACTAAATAATAATATGCTGCACTTAACAATATCTTTATACCTCAATAACAAAATGGGACTACCTCATAAATTTAAAGTGACTATATAATTATAACCCAAATAGTTTAATTCCAGAATCAAACTTTGAGAGAACTGAGGAGGAGAAGGCAGGCAGAGAGATCCCTGTGGTGTAATATTTTGGTTTTTACTTCAGGATTTTTGTTGGAGTCATTTAAAAATTAAATCAAAATATATTTTGTATGCAATGCTAGTTTGATTTAGTCTAAAATAACCTAATTTACATAGAATACAGGGGAAAGGATTCTGTGGCTAGATATTTTTCATAGTAGTTTGCTTGCATTTAGTTAGGACTTGCAAGATATATAGAACATAATCACGTACTGACTCATACACTCTTTTGAACTTCCAGTCTAGAAGAAGGATATGCTTAGTTTGTCTATTTTATTATTTATTTACTTATTCATGAGACAGAGCCTCACAATGTCGGCAAGCTGGAGTGCAGTGGTGCAAGCTTGGCTCACTGCAACCTCTGCCTCCCAGGTTCAAGCAGTTCTCCTGCCTCAGCCTCCCTAATAGCTGGAACTACAGGCATGTGCCACCACGCCCAGCTAATTTTTGTGTATTTAGCAGAGACTGGGTTTCACTATGTTGGTCAGAATGGTCTTGATCTCTTGACCTTGTGATCTGCCTGCCTCGACTTCCCAAAATGCTGGGATTACAGATGTGAGCCACTGTTGCTGTCCAGTTTGTATATTTTATAATAGCAAAAAAGAGTGTGAACGACACATTCAATTTTGGAATCTGAAATTTGGTATTTTCAAATTTTCTATCTCATCTGCTTTCCTTGTCTAACTCTCCAGGACAAGAAAAGCTCATATATTTCCTTGATCTCTTCTTAACACCCTCAAGTGTCTTCAGAAAGGGTTTATATATTGATTGACATGAAAACATTTCTTGATGAATATTTTATGCATTAAATAAATATATTAAACTCTGATTGCCTATGGCACAATGTAGATATTAACTTCTCTTTTTAAAGGAAAGAATCCATTAAAGAAAACACTGCAAAATCATAATAGACTTGAGTAAAAATCCACAATAATTTTCCATTTCATAAACAAAGTCATTTTAAGTGCATTAGAAAATACTAATTTTTATTTTAGCTATTTCCAAGACTCACGTTCATGCATTACCTTTTTATCAATTTACAATTTTCCATAGATTTCCATATCCTAGACAACTCAATACTTATTGTATGTCTTCAGAAAACAACCAATTCCCAGTTGTATACAAGCGAATTAATCAGTCTAAATTTTAGAAAGTTAATATCAAACCTATAACACTAAGTCATATAAACTAAGCAATTCTTATGTATTCCTCATGCCATTAAATAGCCAGTTACTAATTGAAAAGTAATTTGCAAGCACACACCCTTGCACACTCAGTCACATGCACACACAAGCATCATTTTTTATTAACTCAACCAATTACATTTTGTCAAATAATTGGTGAATTAAACATCGTAAATAGTTAAATCTCCCTTTTGGTCAGGTTAGATTATTACAAGTCTCACTGTACACTCAACTCAAAGTTTCAGCTCATCTAAGACTAAACCAGGAAGAAGGTGAATCCCTGAATAGACCAATAATAGGCTCTGAAATTGAGGCAATAATTGATAGGCTACCAACCAAAAAAAAAGTCTACTACCAGAAGGATTCACAGCTGAATTCTACCAGAGGTACAAGGAGGAGCTGGTACCATTTCTTCTGAAACTATTCCAATCAATAGAAAAAGAAGGAATCCTCCCTAATTCATTTTAGGAGGCCAGCATCATCCTGATACCAAAGCCTGGCAGAGATAAAACAAAAAAAGAGAATTTTAGGCCAATATCCCTGACGAACATCGATGCAAAAATCCTCAATAAAATACTGGCAAACCGAATCCAGCAGCACATCAAAAAGCTTATCCACCGCGATCAAGTGGGCTTCATCCTTGGGATGCATGGCTGGTTCAACATATGCAAATCAGTAAATGTAATACAGCATATAAACAGAACCAAAGACAAAAACCACACGATTATCTCAATAGATGCAGAAAAGGCCTTTGACAAAATTCAACAGCACTTCATGCTAAAAACTCTCAA
>NW_012115300.1:1627379-1627634 GCF_000951035.1 Colobus angolensis palliatus | reverse complement strand
TTTAATAAATGGTGCTGGGAAAACTGGCTAGCCATATGTAGAAAGCTGAAACTGGATCCCTTCCTTATACCTTATACAAAAATTAATTCAAGATGAATTAAAGCCTTAAGTGTAAGACCTAACACCATAAAAACCCTAGAAGAAAACCTAGGTAATTCAGGACATAGGCACGGGCAAGGACTTCATGTCTAAATCACCAAAAGCAATGGCAACAAAAACCAAAATTGACAAATGGGATCTAATTAAACTAAAGAG
>NW_012115300.1:1615922-1625766 GCF_000951035.1 Colobus angolensis palliatus | reverse complement strand
ATACCTAATGTAAATGACAAGTTAATGGGTGCAGCAAACCAACATGGCACATATTTACATATGTAATAAGCTTGTAGGTTGTGCACATGTACCCTAGAACTTAGGGTATTTTTTTTTATTATTATACTTTATGTGAAAAAAAAAGTTTCAGGTCATCGAAACATATATAAATATAGCATTGTAATTTACACTATATATGTCTCTCATAGCACATCATACATTTTTTTCCTTCTTCCAGGGGATGAAGTAGAAATGTATACATTCTCCTGACCCCATTAGACTAATGGTGATATATAAGCTGACTTACCCAAAGTCATGCATCAAATCCTCACAACTGCCTTATATCTGCAGTATCTGTAGCATGGATCAATAATACTGAGTTTATAAGGGCTTAAAACTGTGTGTCACATACCAAATCATTGCGTAATAATAAATGCTCTATTAAGAAGATGGATGATTGGTTTTCTGTCCTTGCGATAGTTTGCTCAGAATGATGCCAAACACCACATGTTTTCATTCACAGGTGGGAATTGAACAATGAGAACACTTGGACACAGGGTGCAGAACATCACACACCGGGGCCTGTAGTGTGGTCGGGGGATGGGGGAGGGATAACATTAGAGATATATCTAATGTAAATGATGAGTTAATGGGTGCAGCACACCAACATGGCACATATACACATATGTAACAAACCTGTACATTATGCCTGTGTACCCCAGTATTTAAAGTATAATAGTAATTTTTTAAAAAGAAGAAGATGGATGAATCACTATTGCCATGAGTCTCCAGCTAGCTCCAGGACTTATTTGCATATATAAAGCTTACCTTTTGAAGTCGAATTTGTTGAAAAAGAACTCAGAATTTGAAACCCTTATAATAGATTAATTCATACAATCTTTATAACAACTCTGTGAAGTAGTTGCTATTGTTAGCCACATTTCACAGATGAGGAAACTAAGTCACAGAGTCAAGTCACTGGCTAATTTGTTATAGTTTATAAAACAAGGATTTGAAGCTAAGTAGTTTGATTCAATGACAAGGACAGTAAAGCCCTGCATTATATTGTCGTAAGAACATAGACTTTCTGAGGCTCAAGGATTCCAGAAAGAGACTTCTTTCTATAGATACATTTAAGGTCTACAAGTGAAACCTTAAACAAAGGCAGGAGCAAGTGAGAAAGCTATTTAATAGAAGGACGAATTCTCTCAGCTTTTTATCCTGCTCCTAACAATACCTGTTTTAGGAGCAGTGTATAGGACATAATGTGCATACGTATCTCATGTTGTGATTGGTCTTTTGAAAGATTTCTTACTGGACACTGAAAACACAAAAGATAAAAAGTAATGAATCAGGCCAGTTATGGTGGCTCACACCTGTACTAAGCACCTTGTCAGGCCAAGGCAGAAAGATTGCTTGAGCCCAGGAATTTGAGGCCAGCTTAGGCAATGCGGGGAGACCCCCATACCTACAAAAAAGGTTATTTAAAAATTAGCCAGGTGTATTGGTGTGCATTTGTGCTCCCAGCAACTCAGAAAGCTGAAATAAGAGGATCACTTGAGTCCAATAGGTCAAGGCTGAAGTGATATACTCACACTATTGCACTCCAGTCTGGGTGACAGAGCAAGACCCTGTGTCAATGAAAAGACAGTAGATAGTGATTGTCTATCTCAATAAAAAGAAAGTAATGAATCAAAGAAGATTATCAAAATAATCATCCAATCACAAAATAAAATAGAGAAAAAGGAAATAATAAAACATCACAAACAAGCATAAAACAACTGAAAAATAGCAGTAGTAAATCCTTACCTATCAATAATTATCTTGAATGTGAATGGATTAAATTTTCCAATCAAAACACACAGAATGGCCAAATAGATTTTTTTGAAAGAACAACAATATATTGCCTGCAAAAGATTCACTTCACACTTAAAGACACAGACTGAAGAAGGCATGGGCAAATATAATTCATCCAAATAGAAACAAAAATAGAGCAGAGGAAGCTATACTTATATCAGATGAAACAGACATTAAGTAAAAAATTATAAAAAGAGACAACATAATCATATAGTGAAAATGGAGTGCATTCATACAAAGATACAAAAATCGTAAGTATATATGCACCCAGCAGCAGAGCACCTGAAGCAAATATAAAGCAAATAATAATCTATTTGAAGGAAGAGATAGACTGTGATGAAATAATAGTGGACAATTTAATACCTCACTTCTAGTGACAGAAATATAATCCAGACAGCAAATCAATAAGGAAGCATTGGAATAAAGTCTAAGCACTTTAGACTAAAGGGACTTGATGGTCATATACATAACATGCTATCCAGAAGCAGAAGAATACACCTTCTTCCCAGGAACTCATGAAACATTCTTCAGCATAGATCACACGTTAAACTGCAAAACAAGTATTAACAAATTTAAGAAGATTGAAATCATATCATGTATCTTGAAATCATATCATGTATCTTTTCTGACCATCCTAGTTCTAAACTAAAAATGAATAGTAGAAGGAATTTTAGAAAATTAGCAACCACATGAAATGTAAATAACATGCTTCTGAACAACCAAAGTATCAAAAAAGAAATTAAAAGTGAAATTTAAAAAAATATTTGGTAACATATGAAAATGGAAACACAATATGCCAAAACTTATGAAATTCAGCAAACATGATACAAAGTGGGGAGTTTACTGCAATAAAATTCTACATCAAAAAAGAAAGAGGAGCCAAGATGGACCACTAGATATAGCCAGGAGTAACATCTCCCACCAAGAGACCAGGACATTGGGAAGACTGGTACATTCTGAACAGATCTTCAGAAGAAAGGAACTGAAAGGTGAATAGGGAAGGATGCAGATGCTAGGATTAAACGGGAGGAAGCTGGGAACCTAGCACAGGGCTGCTGAGCACCAGAACTCACTCCTGGCCCCCAACGATTCCTAGGGAAGGGATGAATTGAACAGGTGAGGAGTAGCCCATTCTCACCATGGACCTCCAGAATCCTAAAAGCAGGAGACCCCATGACATCAATGCACACTTGACTTGGCAGGGAGAGTTGCTTAAAGAAGTGTCAGGGAACTTTGCATAGAACTCCAGGCTGTAGAGTTTGGCAAGGTAAGAGCTGTGGCAGAGTATGGGAGATGACCAGAGCTGCCCATATCCCACAGCTTGCCATTCTCCTCTAAAAATAACGTAGCCTTAGAGTGACTTTCAAACCTGGACAGAGCAGAGCAGTCTTGTCCAAGTGATGAGTCTAGTCTGATCTGAGCACCCCATGTCTGCTGGCCTCTCCTTGGGATCCAGCGTCACTGCAACCTCCTGTAGGGCAGCCTCATTGCCAAACCAGGGTGCTTCCTGGAGACCCTCATCATCACTCCTTTGCTGGAAGGCTTATGCCTGACTGTTGGAGAGCTTCAGCAGACTGGCCTCCACTGAGGCGTACCAGTCCACCCATAGCTTCCCATCACCACAGCGTTGGCCCTCTGCTTTGCTGGCACACATTTTCCATATGCTCCACACAACATGGACATGCAGTACCTTATTAATTATTATTATTGATTTGCTGTCTAGATGATATTTACATTGCTAGAAGTGAGGTATTCAATTCCCCACTATTATTTCATTGCAGTCTATCTCTCCCTTCACATAGATTAATACTAGCTTCATATTTGCTTCAGGCACTATGATGTTGGCTGCATATATATTTACAATTTTTATATCATCATATGAATTTACTCCTTTATCAATATATAATAAACTTTGTCTTTTTTTTTACAGTTTTTTACTTAAAGTATATTTCATTTGATATTAGTATAGCTCTATTCATCTTCCTATTTGTATGAAATAGATTTGTCCACGCAGGTACACTTGTGTGGGTGGAACTTGCCTCTGTGACCCTGCCAGTGTGCAAGTGCACACACACCCTGCCACCCCACCACTGTTGGTGGGAGCATACCTGCTGTCCTCCTGTTCTTGAAAAACAAGAGCAAACCAACCCCAAAGCAGGAAGAAGACAAAAAATTACCAGAATCAGAGCTGAACTGAATGCAATTGAGCTACTTAAAACCATATTAAAAATCAACACTTCCATGAGTTTGCACTTTGTAAAAATAAATAATATTGACAGACAACTAGTTAGACTAAAAATAAAAAGGAACAAAGATCCATATAAACACCATCAGAAATGATGAAGGGTACATTACCACTGACCCCACCAAAATATAAATATCTCTCAGAGTCTACTATGAACACCTCTGTGCACACAAATGACAAAATATAGAAAAAATTAATAAATTGCTAGAAACAATTTCCCAACATTGAACAAGGGAGAAATTGAATCCCTGGACTAACAAATACTGACTTCTGAATTGAATCAGTAATAAAAAGCCTACCAACCAGAAAAAGCTTAGGACCAGCCAAATATATATTCACAGTCAAATTCTACCAGATATATAAAGAAGAGATGGTATAATTCCTACTGAAACTATTTTAGAAAGTTGAAGAAGAGAGACTCCTCCTTAACTTACTCCATGAGGCCAGCATCATCCGAATATCAAAACCTGGCAGAGACACAACAAAAAAGAAAACTTTGGGTCATATGCTTGATGAATATAATGTGCAAAAATCTCAAAAAAATAGTAGCAAACCATCAAAAATCTAATCCATCATGATCAAGTAGGCTTTATTCCTGGAATGCAAACTTGGTTCAACATGCAAATCAATAAATGTGATTCATCATATAAACAGGTATAAAGACAAAACCACATGATCACCTCAACAGATACAGAAAAGACTTCAGATAAAATTCAACATTCCTTTATGTTAAAAACCCTCAACAAATTAGACAATGAAGAAATATATCTGAAAATAATCAGAGCCATCTATAACAAACCCACAGCCAACATCATACTGAATGGCCAAAAGCTGGAAGCATTCCTCTTGAGACCTGGAGCAAGCCAAGGATGCTCATCCTCACCACTCCTGTTTAGCACAGTACTGGAAGTCCTAGCCAGAACAATCAGGCAAGAGAAGGAAATAAAAGGCATTCAAATAGGAATAGAAGAAGTCAAGATATCCCTGTTTACAGACATTGTGATTATATACCTAGAAAACTCCATACTCTGCACCCCAAAGCTCCTAGATCTGATAAACAACTTCAGCAAACTTTCAGGATACACAGTTAATGCACAAAATGAGTAACATATCTATATACCAACAACACCCAAGCTAGAGCCAAATCAAGACTACAATTCCATTTATAATGGCCACAAAAAGAATTAAGTACCTGGGAATACAGCTAACCAAGGAGGTAAAATACTTCACAAGGATAATTACAAAGCACTACTGAAAGAAATTAGAGTTGAAACAAACAAATGGAAACACATTCGATGCTCATAGGTAAAAAGGATCAATATTGTTAAAATGGCCATACTACCCAAAGAAATTTACAGGTTCAATGCTATTCCTATCACTCTACAAATGACATTCTTCAGAGAATTAGTAATAACCATTTTAAAATTGATATGGAACCAAAAAAAAAAAACCATGGATATTCGAGGCAGTCCTAACCAAAAAGAAAAAGGCTGTAGGCATCACATTACCCACCTTCGAACCATACTACAATGCCACAGTAATAAAATAGCATGGTAGTTGTGAAAAAACAAAAACAAACAAAAGATGCATAGACCAGTGGAATAGAGAGACCAGTGATAATGCTGTACATCTGCAACCATCTGATCTTAAATAAAGTTGATAAAAACAAGCAATGGGAAAATGACTCATTTTTCAATAAATGGTGCTATGATACATTGCTAGCCATGTGCAGAAGATTGAAGCTGGAACTCTTCCTTACACCATATACAAAAATCAAATAAAAGATAAGTTAAAGACTTAAATGTAAAATGTGAAACTATAAAAACTCTGAAAGATAACCTAGGATATCTGGAAGATAACCTAGGAAATACTGTTTTGGACAATTTTTTTTTATAAAGCCACCAAAAGCAATTGCAACAAAACCAAAAATTGACAACTGGGACCTAATTACACTAAAGAGCTTCTGCTCCTTGCACACTTTCGGTTGGAATGTAAATTGATACAGCCATTATGAAAAACAATATGAAAGTTCCTCAAAAAATTAAAAAATAGAACTTAATGATCCAGTAATACAACTACTGGCTATATATCCAAAGGAAATAAGATCAGTATGTTGAAGAGAAATCTATATTCTCATGTTCATTGAGTATTATTCAAGATAATATATGCAATCAACCTAATTGTCCATGAACTGATTAATGGATAAAGAATGTCTTATATATACACAACAAAGTACTACTCAGCGCCTAAAAAGAAGGAAATCCTGTCATTTGCAGCAACATGGACACACCTGAAGGACATTATATTAAGTGAAATAAGTCAGGCACAGAAGGACAAATATTGCATGATCTCACTTATGTGTGGAATATTAAAAACTTGAACTCATAAAGGTAGGGAGTGAATGGTGGTTGCCATGAGCTGGGAGTGGGGGGTTGGGGAGTTGTTGGTCAAAGGATACAAAATTTCAACTAGCTGAGAGGAACAAGTTTGAGGGATCTATTGTATAACATGGTGTCAATAGTTGGTGACAATGTATTTTATCATTGAAAATTGCTAAGAGAAAATTTTAAATGATCTCACCACAAAAACTGTATGTGATGTAGTATAAATGTTAAATATCATTATTTAGTCAACCACAATGTAGGCATATAAAAAACAAATTTTGCACATGATAAATATGCAGATGTTCTTTGAATTACAATGGAGTTACCTCCTGATAAATCCATTATAAGTTGAAAATATTGGAAGACAAAAGTGCCTTTAATACTCCTAACCTTCCAAACATCATAACTTAGCCTAGCCCAAATGGAAAGTGCCTAGGGCAGTTACATTAGCCTACAGTTGGACAAAATCATCTATCACAAAGCCTACTTTATAATAAAGTATCGAATATCTAGTGTAATTTGTTGAATACTGTACTGAAAATAAAACCAAAATGGTTGTATGGGTACTGTAAGTACAATTTCTACCAAATGAGTATTACTTTTGCTCTATTGTAATGTCAACAAATCAAAAGGCAAACCTTTGTAAGTCAGGGACTGTCTAAAATTTTTCTTTGTCAATGAAAAAATAAATTATTTTAAAATATTAATTTTTATTGCTACTGTATATAGTATTGATTTTTTATACTGACTTTTTAATTATGACTTTTTAAACATATTCTTTTTGGCACTGCATAGACAGCCGCTCATTTGCCTGTGTGAAGAACCAATTCTGGCCACAAACAGTAAGAAACACTGAAGACCAACACTGAAATGGAGGCCCTGTTTTTAGTAGCTTCCATTGATTGTGCCAGCCCACTACTGACCTTTTTCACTTTTGGAAAAATTTGATTTGCTTTCTACTTTGATTAGACATGGAGGCTTCAAGGTCCATCATGACATCAGTATACCCTTTAGTCATAGGTATACCATCTAGGTCTTTCATGATTAAGCCCCAGTGAACCTCATATGTGACTATAACTATGATATTTTTCATATAACTGTCAGTTTACAAGGCAAACAAAAATGAACTACAAAAAGTGGCGGGCCCCCAAACAACAAAATAAATGTACTTGTTTATATAAAATTAATGTACTATACATCTTGGCAGTCAGATTCAAATCCTAAGATGTAACACTGTTTGGAGAAGGGGGGATATCTTTGTGTATAACAGATAACAAGCTATAAAATTTTTGTTCACCATTAGAAAAGAAATGTGTTTATATATACACTTATGTGTATGGATGACCTTCAATGAAATCTAAAAAAATCTTGGACACCAAGTATCTAGACGTGGCATAAGATTTGTTGGAGTGTGGGAGAAAGTGAGAGAGTTTTAAGCATGTATGTTTTATATTTTTAATCCCTAACATTAAAGTTCCTTTTTTTTTTCTCCCAAGAGAAGCCTAGGAATAATAGCCAGGCATCTGGGCTTTCCTTTTAGTCATACAATACATGCAGCTAGGTCTGGATTAATTTTCGTATAGCATGGAATGAATACCACCACATATTCTCAAGTTCCCTTGAGGTCAAAGTCCATGTAAACATCAACTATGTAAACAGGAGGCTCAGTCACAATGGCATTTGTCGACTCATATCCTCAGAGAGTCAGTGTTAGCAAAACTATAATTTTAGCTTGTAAAGACCCAAGCCCCCAATTTTGTAATACTTCATAATGTTTTACCAAAATTTCTTAAATAAAGGAGGAAATAAAAGACAGAAGAGAGTTTTCTCCATTCCTAGGTTTCAAAGCATGTTTTTAGTGTCATCCAAATATCTTGGAAGATTCCATAGAGGCCACATGCTACTGTCCCAGAAAACAACTAGGGAAATTCTGCTGTGGAAATTCATTGCTCCTGAGAAGAAACTTGCTTTTAATTTGTACATACTTTGCAGCACTGGGCCCATTGCTCAAGATACCCTCTACAATCATATTTTCTCAGTGGTTTCTGGACAGAACTCCATCTTGTCTCCTTTACTTCCTTTGTGATAAGATTGCCAAGTAATTGCAACATTTTACAGTCTCAGTAGCCTGTTATTTGTATTTGGAATTAGACAGTCCTGATTCATAGTAACTGTTCAATAAAGGTTGGGTGAATTAAACTGCATTAGGAAATAGAAACAAATATTACCAGGAAAGCATTTAGTCCTATATGACTTTGGTTAAAATTACCATTTTAGACCATTTTTAACCTTATAAGTAATATGGGGAGTTTGAAACAGTTTCCTAACATTCTTTTCATTTTCAAAATTGTATTTTTATTAAGTATTGGAAAATTATAAAATTTAAGTTAAAATATATAAATTTTATTTAGATAAAATACAAATATATTGAAATGCATCTTAAATTCTGACCAATGTTTTGATTTAGATGCTGTATAAATATAGCTTGCAATTGTATGTTTGCTCCTTTTCCTCTATATGATGCAAAAGTTAGTAGATAAAGTTAGGATTATATTACAATCATTTGTTTATTCTATATACCCAAATATTTTGTTACACATTTTATTATATTATGGAATTGACTAATTATGCTGAGGTTACATATATGAAGCCATATTTAAAGGTTTTTTTAAAAAAAGAATAAAATAAAATATGATCATGCAAAACTCAATGTATAATTGGAAACATACTTACTAAAATGAAAAGATCAAGCTAAAATATTTGCCCCCTTATGAAGCCACATAACTCACTAAGTATATTTGTTTTAATTTGCCTACATAATTAGAATATTGTATAAGTCTTTAAGGTCACTCCTTTTATTCTGTTGGTGAAGTTGTTTTCTTGGTGAATAATCATTTCCGCATATAATTCTGTTTTTAGATTTGTTTACCTCAATGTTTTCCAGAACATATTCAATGTGGGATAATAGACATTTAAAAATTTTTAAATTTAGTAAAATTAGATTGGGAAACACTGAATGAAACAAAATAGGACAGATTATGGCAGGAATGCTCAGAGACTTTAATATACTAGTGTACATTATAAATATCAAACACAGGCTAACTAGAAAGTGGTAATTTCCAGACTTACTTGGCCATGAATGCCTTTCAGTAGAGAAATATACCCTGTGAATAATGCTACCTAGATTTAAATTTTTTTTGATGTGCCTAATTTAAGTGGTTAGGAAATCTCACTACTTAAAAATAGATTGTTTTTCATCCATAGTACGTGTTTATTTGTACGATATACATTATGTTCAGTCAATTAGGCTTCTTAGCATCAGTGAAAATTAAAATATATTTTTTCCTTTTGAAAAAAA
>NW_012115300.1:1605156-1615671 GCF_000951035.1 Colobus angolensis palliatus | reverse complement strand
CTGCACTCCAGCCTGGGCCACAGAGCGAGACTCCGTCTCAAAAAAAAAAAAAAAAAATGACTAGATATATGCCTGTATAAAACTTCTGTTTCTTTATGATCTACTAAAATTATAATCTCCTAAAATCATATCATTTCATAAATTTTGTTCCAGCTTTTAGATCTACAATTCTGGGACTTAAATAATTTATGTCTAATAAATTTTTATCTAAACCCAGTTCTGAGTCTGTTTTTAAAGATTGCTTTGATTATAGTCTTGACATGTTTCTGTATGTATGACTTTGAGCATATGAACAACAACAAATTTCATTTTACCATGTAATGCTTAACACTGAGTGTCAACTTGATTGGACTGAAGGATATAAAGTATTGATCCTTGGTGTGTCTCTGAGGGTGTTGCCAAAGGAGATTAATGTTTGAGTCGGTGGGCTGGGAAAGGCAGACAACCCTTAATCTGAGTGGGCACAATCTTATCAACTGCCAACATGGCTAGAATATAAGCAGGCAGAAAACTGTGACGAGAGATTGGCCTAGCCTCCCAGCCTACATCTTTCTCCCTTGCTGGTTGCTTCCTGCCCTTAAACACTGGACTCCGAGTTATTCACTTTTGGAACCAGGACTGGCTATCCTTGGTCCTCCGCTTGCAGATGGCCTATTGTGGGACCTAGTCATCATGTGAGTTAATATTTAACAAATATATATATTATTTAACATATATATACACACATATATGTATATATGTATATATATGTGTGTGTGTATATATATATTTTCCTTCATTGGTTTGGGGGTTTCTGGAGTTGGCTGCTTAATATGATTAGATCCAAAAATGCTAAAGACTCTACTTCTAATAGTATGGAGAACACTGATAGTCCTTTGTATGAGTTGTTTAGACAGTTATCCAAAATAAGTACATCTGACACTCCTGATTCATTGCTTGTGAGAGGAAAGGAGTTTAGTGACTCTCTCTATATATAATACCTTTTGCCATAGGTGGAGGACCAAGGAACATAATAAAACTGGTTGGTTGCTCCTAAGTTCAGTGTACAAAGTGATGAAAGAAAATGATGAACTCAGGGATTCTATCTCCTGGCTTCAGACATAGATTCTGAGCCTCAAATCTCCCAAGATTGCCCGGAGTGAGAGTATTGTCTCCTACAGAGAAAGACCTGAAATTGTGGAAGAACAGACACAAGCTCTTTTCATGCTAGTGGCTGACCTGCAATGAAAGGTGCATGCACAGCCTTGTCAAATGTCTACTGTTAAAGTGAGGGCATTTATTGGAAAGTAATGGGACTCTGTAACTTGGAATGGGGATTGTGGGTTGACCCTGATGAAACTGGGGACACTGAGTTTATAAACTCTGATGAATCTTTTTGGCCAGAAACAGCATCCCTATCCCAAGTAGTGGCAACATCCCCTCCCAACTCATTTGGCCATCAGCCTTTCCACCTCTGTCTGGGAAGATGAACCCTGTGCCGCCTGAGGCAACAATGGTGGCCTCCCCTGAGGCAGTCACCAGGCAGGATAACATTGATTCCCCTCCAACCACCTCCAACATCCCTGTATGCTTCTAGACCTAGAAGTCCCAGTGGGCCCCTGGGTGAGGTTGAGAGTAGGACCCATGAAGAGGTATGCTACACTCGAAAAAAAGTGCTTGAGTTTTCTAATGTTTATAAGCAGAAATTTGGACAACAGACATGGGAATCGATATATTCAGGGTGTGGGATAAGGGTGGAAGGAACATATAGTTGGATCAGTCTGAATTTATTGATTTGGGTCCACTAAGTAGGGACTCTGCATTTAATGTTGCAGTTTGGGGAGTTAAGAAAAGGTTCTAATAGTTTATTTGCTTGGTTAGCTGAAATACGGATTAAAAGGTGGCCCACTGTAACTGAGCTGGAAATTCCCGATGTCCCTAGGTTTAATGTAGAGGAAGGGATCCAAAACTTTAGGAAGATTGGGATGGCTGAGTGGATTACTCACTTTAGACCTACTCATCCCAGCTGGAAGGTTCCAGAAGATACACCCTTGACCAATGCCTTGTGAAATAGATTTGTGAGGGTAGCACCTGCATCTTTGAAGAGCCTTATAACTGTCCTTCTCTGTATGTCAGATCTAACAGTGGGAACTGCAGTCACTCAACTACAAAATTTAAATACAATGGGGATAATTGGATCTTGAGGTGGCAGGGCCAAGTGGCAGCACTAAATCATCAAAAGCAAGGTGGGCATAGCTACCATAATGGACACCAGAGGCAAAGTGGCAATCAGAATAGTCTGACTTGTGTAGAGCTCTGGCATTGGCTAATTAATTACAGTGTTTCTAGAACTGAAATTGATAGGAAACCTACTGCACTCCTACTTAACTAACATAAACAGGAAACTTCTAGGTTGAATGGATGAAGAGCTAATTTGAATCATAAAACAGGTAATCATAGCCCCTCAGTCAATTTCCAGACTTGAGCCAGTTTACAGACCCAGAACCCCTTGAATGAAGGCGAGGTGGGTCTCCATGAGGAAGGACCCCACTACATTACCAAAAGTTGATGTAATGAATCTTTCTCCCATCTTTCCCCAAGGAGACCTCTGGCCTTTTACTAGGGTAACTGTGCACTGGGGAAAGAGAAATGACCCAACATTTTGGGATTTGTGGGACCGTGGCTCTGAGCTGATGTTGATTTCAGGGGACCCAAAATGTCGTTGTGATCCTCCAGTTAAAGCTGGGGCTTAAGGAGGTCAGATAATCAATGGAGTTTTAACTCAGGTCTGACTTACATGGGGCCCAGTGGGTCCCCAGACTCATCCTCTGGTCATTTCCCCAGTGCCAGAATGCATAATTGGCATAGACATACTTAGCAGCTGGCAGAATCCCCACGGTGGCTCCCTGACTGGTAGGGTGAGGGCTATTATGGTGGGAAAGGCCAAATGAAAGCCATTAGAGCTGCGTCTCCCTGGAAAATCAGTAAATCAAAAATGATATTTCATCCCTGGAGGGATAACAGAGATTAGTGCCCCTATCAAGTACTGGAAAGATGCAGGGATGGTGATTCCCACCATATCCCTGTTCCACTCCCATTTGGCCTGTGCAGAAGACAGATGGATCTTGGGGAATGACAGTGAATGACAGTGAATTACTGTAAGCTTAACCAAGTGGTAACTCCAATTGCAGTTGCTATACCAGATGTGGTTTCATTGCTTGAGCAAATTAACACATCTGCTGGTACCTGGCATGCATCCATTGACTTGGCAAATGCCTTTTTCCCCATTCCTGTCCATAATACCCATCAGAAGCAACTTGCCTTCAGCTGGTAAGGTCAGCAATAACCTTTACTTTCCTACCTCATGGGTATATCAACTCTCTGACTTTGTGTCATAATCTTATTTGGAGAGACCTTGATTGCTTTTGGCTTCCCAAATATATCACACTGGTCCATTACATTGATGACATTATGCTGACTTGATCCAGTTAGCAAGAAGTAGCAAACACACTGGACTTATTGGTGAGACATTTGCATGCCAGAGCATGGGAAATAAATGAGACTAAAATTCAGGGAACTTCTACCTCAGCAAAATTTCTAGAGGTCTAGTGGTGTGGGACCTGTTGAGATATTCCTTCTAAGGTGAAGGATAAGTTTCTGCATTTGGCCCCTCCTACAACCAATAAAGAGGTGCAATGCCTAGTAGACCTATTTGGATTTTGAGGGCAACACATTCTTCATTTGTATTACTCTGGCCCATTTGTCGAGTGACCCAAAAGTTTGCCAGTTTTGAGTCAGGTCTAAAACAGAAGAAGGCTCTGCAACAGGTCCAGGCTGCTGTGCAAGCTGCTCTGCCACTTGGGCCATATGAGCCAGCATATTCAATGGTGTTTGAGGTGTCAGTGGCAGATAGAGATGCTGTTTGGAGCCTTTGGCAGGTACCAATAGGTGAATCACAGCGGAGGCCTCTAGGATTTTGGAGCAAGGTGCTGCCATCTTCTGAAGATAACTCCTCTCCTTCTGAGAGACACCTCTTGGCCTGTTACTGAGCTTTGATGGAAACTGAACGTTTGACTATGGGTCATCAAGTTACCATGTGACCTGAACTGCCTATCATGAACGGGGTGCTTTCTGACCCATCTAGCCATCAGGTGGGTGGTGCACAGCAAATTCCATTATCAAATGGAAGTGGTATATATGTGATCTGGCTTGAGCAGGTATATCCTGAAGGTACAAGTAAGTGACATGAGGAAGTGACTCAAATGCCACTGGTCTCCACTTCTGCCACCCTGCCTGCTCTTCTCCAGCCTGCACTGATGGTTTCATGGGGAGTTCCCTATGATCAGTTGACAGAGAAAGAGAAGACTAGAGCCTGGTTCACAGATAGTTTTGCATGATATTCAGGGAGTACCCAAAAGTGGATAGCTGCTGCACTATGGCCCCTTTCTGGGAAATCCCTGAAGGACAATGCTGAAGGGAAAATCTTCCCAGTGGGCAGAACTTTAAGCAATGCACCTGACTGTGCACTTTGCATGGTATATATTTGATACATAATTGCAGGTGTGCAATTATATACTGATTCCTGGGCTGTAGCCAATGGTTTGGCTGGCCAGGAACTTGGAAGAAGCATGATTGGAAAATTGGTGACAAAAAGACTTGAGGAAGAGGTATGTAGGTATACTTCTGTGAGTTGTCAAAAACTGAAGATCCCTGTATCCTATGTGAGTGCTCACCAATGGGTAATCTTAGCAGAGGAGGATTTTAATAAGCGGCTAAGATGACCGGTTGTGTGGACACCACGCAGCCTCTTTCCCCAGCCACCCCTGTCATCGCACAATGAGCCCATGAGAAATGTGGCCATGGTGGCAGGGACAGAGGTTATGCATGGGCTCAGCAACATGGACTTCCACTCACCAAGGCTGACCTGGCTACAGCCACTGCTGAGTGCCCAAGTTTCTAGCAGCAGAGACCAACACTGAGCCCTTGATATGGTACCATTCCTCGGGGTGATCAGTCAGCTATCTGGTGGCAGGTTGATTCTATTGGACCTCTTCTATCATGGAAAGGGCAGAGATTTGTCCTCACTGGAATTGACACTTCCACTGGATATGGCTTTCCCTACTGTCCATACAATGCTTCTGCCAAGACTACCATCCATGGACTCTTGGAATGCCTTATCTACTGTCATGGTATTCCACGCAGCATTGCCTCTGTCCAAAGCACACACTTTGTGGCTACAGAAGTGCAGCAGTAGGCTGATACTCATGGAATTCACTGGTCTTATCATGTTCCCCATAATCCTGAAGCAGCTGGATCGATAAAATGGAATGGCCATTTGAGGTGACAATTACAAAGCCAACTAGGTGATAATACTTTGCAGGGCTGGAGCAAAGTTTTCCAGAAGGCCGGGTATGCTATGAATCAGCATCCAATATATGGTACTATTTCTCCCATAGCCAGGATTCATGGGTCCAGGAATCAAGGGGTGGAAGCACCACTCACTGTTACCCCTGGTGATCCACTAGCAAAATTTTTGCTTCCTGTTGCTGTGACATTACATTCTGCTGGCATAGAGGTCTTAGTTCCAGAGGGAGAAATGCTGCCACCAGGAGAGACAACAATTATTCCAATAAACTAGAAGTTAAGATTGCCACCTGGACACTTTGGGCTCCTCCTACCTTTAAGTCAACAGGCTAAAAAGGGAGTTACAATGTTGGCTGGGGTGATTGACCCGGGCTATCAGTTCTGAACTGAAGAACATCAGACTTCAAGTTCTTCAGTTTTAGAACTTGGACTGGCTCTGCTTGCTCCTCCATCCTGCAAACGGTCTATTGTGGGACTGTGTGACTGTGTGAGTTAATACTTTATAAACTCCCATATATGTATTCCATTAGTTCTGTTCCTCTAGAGAACCCTGACTGGTACATGTAGTATTCATAGACTTGGTCCAAGCCTAAGTAGAGTTGAAAAATTTAACAGTTGTACTATTTCCATCATTAATAAGCCTTCCAGGCATTGTTTTGATTTTTCAAATGTATTTATTACCACCTTGCTAAGGACCTTTCCAAGGTTTGATGTACATATGTCAGACACACAGGTCATTCTAGGACTATTAAATGATGTGAACTAGTGGTTCACAAATGTAAGAATCATAAGAATCCCCTAAAGGTGTTTGCTAAAATTTTTAATTCCTGGTGCCATCTACAGAAATTTTGATTTAATACATCCTGGTTGTTATATGCTCCCAGCCTGATTCTGATGCACTGCAAGCCTTCAAAACCATGGCACTGTACCTTAAATAATACATGTTTTAAATGATGCTAAGCCAGTGACACAGTGGCATATATGAGACAGAGTGTATTAGACCATTTTTATGCTGCTGATAAAAAGACATACCTGGGACTGGGCAATTTACAAAAGAAAGAGGTTTATTGGACTTGCAGTTTCACATGGCTGGGGAGGCCTCACAAGCATGGTGGAAGGCAAGCCACATCTTACGTGGATGGCAGCAGGCAAAGAGAGAGCTTATGCAGAGAAACTTCCATTTTTAAGACCATCAGATCTCGTGAGACCCATTCACTATCATGAGAACAGTATGGGAAAGACCCGCCCCCATGATTAAATCATCTCCCACTGGGTCTCTCTCATCCACAATATGTGGGAATTATGGGAGCTATGAGATTTGGGTGGGGATACAGAGCCAAACCTTATCATTCTGCCCCTGTCCCCTTCCAAACCTCTCATATTCACCTTTCAAAACCAATCATGCCTTCCCAACAGTCCCCCAAAGTCTCAGCTCGTTTTAGCATTAACTCAAAAATCCACAGTCCAAAGTCTCATTTGAGACAAGTCCCATCCACCTATAAACCTGTAAAATCAAAAGCAAGTTAGTTACTTCCTGGATATAATAAGGGCACAGTCATTGGGTAAATACAGCCATTCCAAATGGGATAAACTGGCCAAAGCAAAGGGGCTACAGGCCCCATGCAAGTCCAAAATCCAGTGGGGCAGTCAAATCTTAAAGCCCCAAATCATCTCCTTTGATGCCATGTCTCACATCCAGGTCATGCTGATGCAAGAGGTGGATTTCTATTGTTTTGGACAGCTCTGCTCCTGTGCCTTTGTAGGGCATAGCCCCCCTCCTGGCTGCTTTTATGGGCTGGTGTTGAGTGTCTGCAGCTTTTCTAGGCACATGGTACAAGCTGTCAGTGGATCTACCATTCTGGGGTCTGGAGAACAGCGGCCCTCTTCTCACAGCTCCTATAGGTGGTGTCCCAGTAGAGACCTCAGTGTAGGGGCTCCCACCCCACATTTCCCTTCCACACTGCCCTAGCAGAGGTTCTCCATGAGGGCCCCATCCCTGCTGCAAAATTTTGCCTCACCATTCAGGTATTTTCATATATCTTCTGAAATCTAGGTGGAGGTTCCCAAATCTCAATTCTCAACTTCTATGTACCCGCAGGCTCAACACCACATGGAAACTACCAAGGCTTGGGGCTTCCAACCTCTTAAGCAATAGCCAAAGCTGTACCTTGGCCCCTTTTAGCCATGGCTAGAGCAGATAGGATGCAGGGCATCAAGTCCCTAGATTATATACAGCAGAGGGACCCTGGGCCTAGCCCACAAAACTATTTTATCCTCCTAGGTCTCTGGGTCTGTGATGGGAGAGGCCTCCACAAAGTTCTCTGACATGCCTTGGAGATATTTTCCCCATTGTCTTGATTATTAACTTTAGGCTTCTTGTTACTTATGCAAATTTCTGCAGCCAGCTTGAGTTTCTCCTTAGAAAATGAGATTTTCTTTTCTATCACATTGTCAGGCTGCAAATTTTCCAAACTTTTATGCTCTGCTTCCCTTATAAAACTGAATGCCTTTAACAGCACCCAAGTCAGCTCTTAAATGCTTTGCTGAAAAATTTCTTCTGCCAGATACACTAAATCATGTATCACAAGTTAAAAGTTCCACAAATCTCTAGGGCAGGGGAAAATGCCACCAGTCTCTTTGCTAAAACATAGCAAGAGTCACCTTTGCTCCAGTTCCCAACAAGTTCCTCATCTCCATCTGAGACCACCTCAGCTTGGACCTTATTGTTCATATCACTATCAGCATTTTTGTCAAAGCCATTCAACAAGTCTCTAGGAGGTTCCAAACTTTCTCACATTTTTCTGTCTTCTTCTGAGCCCTCCAAACAGTTCCAACCTCTGCCTGTTACCCAGTTCCATAGTTGCTTCCGGATTTGGGGGTATCTTTTCAGCAACACCCTACTCTACTGGTAGAAATTTACAGTATTAGTCCATTTTCACATGGCTGATATAGATATACCTGAGACTGGGAAATTTACAAAAGAAAGAGGTTTATTGGACTTATAGTTCTACATGGCTGGGGAGGCCTCACATTCATGGTGGAAAGCAAAGAGGAGCAAGTCATATCTTACGTGGATGGCAGCAGGCAAAGAGAGAGTTTGTGCAGAGAGTCTCCTATTTTTAAAACCATCAGATCTCATGAGACTCATTCACTGTCACAAGAACAGCATGGGAAAGAACTGCCCCCATGATTCAATCATCTCCTACTGGGTCCCTCCCACAACATATGGGAATTATGGAAGCTATGAGATGAGATTTGGGTGGGGACAGAGAGCCAAACCATATAACAGAGTGAGGGGTAGATACTGAATTTTAAATTGTTATAAACTCTTTTGTGTTATTCTGTGAGAGGTTATGACATCCTAATGCTGGCATATGTGCATCTTTTAATCAGAATCTTTCTTACTTAGTAACTTAGCATAATCATGTGAGGCTTGAAAAAAATCCTTTCTGATTGAGAAAACCAAGTAATCACTGCAATTGATTACTCTTAACCAGGTACTGACATATAACAGTGAAAATAATATTCTTGGCCTCTGTAGACTCCACCTCTGGGAACAGGGCATAGCTAAACAAAAAGCAGCAGAAACCTCGGCAGAGGTAAATGCCCCTGTCTGACAGCTTTGAAGAGAGCAGTGGATCTCCCAGCACAGAGGCTGAGATCTGAGAAGGGACAGACTGCCTGCTCAAGTGGGTCCCTGACCCCTGAGTAGCCTAACTGGGAGACATCCCCCACTAGGTGCAGATCCACACATCACATCTCACACGGCTGGGTACACACTGAGACGAAGCTTCCAGAGCAAGAATCAGACAGCAACACTCGCTGTTCAGCAATATTCTATCTTCTGCATCCTCCGCTGCTGATACCCAGGCAAACAGGGTCTGGAGTGGACCTCAAGCAAACTCCAACAGACCTGCAGCTGAGGGCCCTGACTGTTGGAAGGAAAACTAAAAAACAGAAAGGACACCCACACCCAAACCCCATCAGTACATCACCATCATCAAAGATGAAAGGCAGATAAAAACCACAAAGATGGGGGAAAAACAGTGCAGAAAAGCTGGAAATTCAAAAAATCAGAGCGCATCTCTCCCTTCAAAGGAATGCAGCTCATCACCATCAATGGAACAAAGCTGGATGGAGAATGACTTTGACAAGTTGAGAGAATAAGGCTTCAGTCGATCAAACCTCTCACAGCTAAAGGAGGAACTACGTAACCAGTGCAAAGAAACTAAAAACCTTGAAAAAAGAATGGAAGAATGGATAACTAGAATAATCAATGCAGGGAAGACCTTAAAAGAACAGATAGAGATGAAAACCATGACACAAGAACTACATGACAAATGTACAAGCTTCAGTAACCAACTGGATCAACTGGAAGAAAGATTATCGCTGATTGAAGATCAAATGAAATGAAGTAAGAAGAGAAATGCAGAGAAAAAAGAGTAAAAAGAAATGAACAAAGCCTCCAAGAAATATGGGAGTATGTGAAAAGATCAAATCTACATCTGATTGGTGTGAGGGGAAAATGGAACCAAGTTGGAAAACACTCTGCATGATATCATCAAGGAGAACTTTTCCAACCTAGCAAGGCAGACCAACATTCAAATTCAGGAAATACAAAGAAGGCCACAAAGATACTCTTTGAGAAGAGCAACTCCAAGACACATAATTGTCAGATTCACCAAAGTTGAAATGAGGAAAAAATGTTAAGGGCAGCCAGAGAGAAAGGTTGGGTTACCCACAAAGAGAAGCCCATCAGACTAACAGCAGATCTCTCAGCAGAAACTCTACAAGCCAGAAGAGAATGGGGACCAATATTCAACATTCTTAAAGAAAAGAATTTTCAACCCAGAATTTCATATCCAGCCAGACTAAGTTTCATCAGTGAAGGAGAAATAAAATCCTTTACAGATAAGCAAATGCTTAGAGATTTTGTCACCACCAGGCCTGCCCTACAAGAGATCCTGAAGGAAGCATTACACATGGAAAGGAACAACCAGTACCAGTCACTGCAAAAACATGTGAAAATATAAAGTCCATCCATGCTAGGAAGAAATTGCATCAAATAAAGAGCAAAATAACCAGCTAATATCACAATGACAGGATCAAGTTCACACATAACAATATTAACCTTAAATGTAAATGGACTAAATGCTCCAATTAAAAGACACA
>NW_012115300.1:1602067-1603726 GCF_000951035.1 Colobus angolensis palliatus | reverse complement strand
CAGCAGCACATCAAAAAGCATATCCATCATGATCAAGTGGGCTTCATCCCAGTGACGCAAGGCTGGTTCAACATATGCAAATCAATAAACGTAATACAGCATATAAACAGAACCAAAGACAAAAACCACATGAGTATCTCAATAGATGCAGAAAAGGCCTTTGACAAAATTCAATAGCCTTTCATGCTAAAAATTCTCAATAAATTAGGTATTGATTGTATACACTTCAAAATAATAAGAGCTCTTTATGACAAACCCACAGACAATATCATACTGAATGGGCAAAAATTGAAAGCATTCTCTTTGAAAACTGGCACAAGACAGGGATGCCCTCTCTCACCACTCCTACTCAACACAGTATTGGAAGTTCTGGCTAGGGCAATCAGGCAAGAGAAAGAAATAAAGGGTATTCAGTTAGGAAAACAAGAAGTCAAACTGTCCCTGTTTGCAAATGACATGATTGTATATTTAGAAAATCCCATTGTCTCAGCCCAAAATCTCCTTAAGCTGATAAGAAACTTCAGCAAAGTCTCAAGATACAAAATCAACGTGCAAAAATTACAGGCATTATTATGCACCAGTAACAGACAAATGGAGAGCCAAATCATGAATGAACTCCCATTCACAATAGCTTCAAAGAGAATAAAATACCTAGGAATCCAACTTACAAGGGATGTCAAGGACCTCTTCAAGGAGAACTACAAACAACTGCTCAGTGAAATAAAAGAGGATAGAAGAAAATGGAAGAAGATCCAGGGGTGGAGCAAGATGGCCGAATAGGAAGAGCTTCAGTCTCCAACTCCTAGCGCGAGCGACACAGAAGACCAGTGATTTCTGCATTTTCAACTGAGGTACTGGGGTCATCTCACTAGGCAGTGCCGGACAATCAGTGCTGGTCAGCTGCTGCAGCCTGACCAGCAAAAGCTGAAGCAGGGCAAGGCATCGCCTCACCTGGGAAGTGCAAGGGGGAAGGGAATCCCTTTTCCTAGCCAGGGAAATGGAGACACACAACACCTGGAAAATGGGGTAACTCCCACCCCAATACTGCGCTTTAAGCAAACAGGCACACCAGGAGATTATACCCTACACCTGGCCGGGAAGGTCCCATGGCCATAGAGCAGCCTCCCTCATTGCTAGCACAGCAGTCTGCAATCTAACCGCAAGGCAGCAGCGAGGCTGGGGGAGGGGCGCCTGCCATTGCTGAAGCTTAAGTAGGTAAACAAAGCCGATGGGAAGCTGGAACTGGGTGGAGCTCACAGCAGCTCAAGGAAACCTGCCTGCCTCTGTAGACTCCACCTCTGGGGACAGGGCACAGCTAAACAACAACAACAAAAGGCAGCAGAAACCTCTGAAGACGCAAACGACTCTGTCTCACAGCTTTGAAGAGAGCAGTGGATCTCCCCACACGGAGGTAGAGATCTGAGAAGGGACAGACTGCCTGCTCAAGTGGGTCCCTGACCCCTGAGTAGCCTAATTGGGAGACATCCCCCACTAGGGGCAGTCTGACACTCCACAACTCACAGGGTGGACTACACCCCTGAGAGAAACCTTCCAAAGCAAGAATCAGACAGGTACACTCACTGTTCAGCAATATTCTATCTTCTGCAACCTCTGCTGCTGATACCCAGGCAAACAGGGTCTGGAGTGGACCTCAAGCAA
>NW_012115300.1:1596804-1597248 GCF_000951035.1 Colobus angolensis palliatus | reverse complement strand
AATGGACTAAATGCTCCAATTAAAAGACACAGACTGGAAAACTGTATAAAGAGTCAAGACCCATCAATCTGCTGTATTCAGGAGACGCATCTCACATGCAGAGACATACATAGGCTCAAAATAAAGGGATGGCGGAAGATCTACCAAGCAAATGGAGAACAAAAAAAAGAAGGAGTTGCAATACTAGTCTCTGATAAAACAGACTTTAAACCATCAAAGATCAAAAGAGACAAAGAAGGCCATTACATAGTGGTAAAGGGATCAATTCAACAGAAAGAGCTAACTATCCTAAATATATATGCACCCAATACAGCTGCACCCAGATTCATAAAGCAAGTCCTTAGAGACTTACAAAGAGACTTAGACTCATATACAATAATAATGGGAGACTTCAACACTCCACTGTCAACATTAGACAGATCAACGAGACAGAAAGTTAACAAG
>NW_012115300.1:1576040-1593770 GCF_000951035.1 Colobus angolensis palliatus | reverse complement strand
GTACAGCACACCAACATGGCACATGTATCTATATTTAACAAACCTGCACGTTGTGCACATGTACCCTAGAACTTAATGTATAATAAAAAAAAATTTTAAAAATACTAAAAAAATCAATAAATAATAAAAAAATGAAAAAGAAAATAATATTCTTTTTTTTTCTTTGAGACAGAGTCTCTCTCTGTCACCCAGGCTGGAGTGCAGTGGTGCGATCTCGGCTCACTGAAAGCTCCACCTCCCAGGTTCACACCATTCTCCTGCCTCAGCCTCCAGAGCAGCTGGGACTACAGGCACCCACCACCACGCCTGGCTAATTTTTTGTATTTTTTAGTAGAGATGGGGTTTCTCCGTGTTAGCCAGGATGGTCTTGGTCTCCTGACCTCGTGATCTGCCCACCTCGGCCCCCCAAAGTGAGCCAACGCGCCCGGCCGAAAATAATATTCTTTAAGCATTTTTCCTAAGATTATAGAAAACTAGCAACTGAACTTTATAGTAAAGAAATTTATCTTTATTCATAGACTAGGTTAGGACATACTCTCTTTCATTGCTTTGTACCCATTTTGTGTCTCTATATTCATGAGTGGGTTGAGAACAATAATAGTAACTACTTCATTAGGGCTGCTGTTATTTCAATAAATTAATACTTGGCATTTATAACACTGGCACCTAGTACATTTTGAATAAAAATTATTATTATCTTGTTGTAATTCCAATAATCTTTATGTCTTTAATCAGAAGTAAGCCTAAATAAGTCACCATTCTTTTAGAGGTACTGCTTTCATGCCTTTCCCACTTAGAAACAAAATCTCATCTGTAATTTTGAGGGGTGATATTTGTCTGCTGCTATATACCTAAGAACAGCACTTAATGTAGTTATTTACATAGAACTCTGTAAGAATTATGATAAACTGAAAATATTAGATTTTTTGAGAGGAGAGTTTCTATAGTTTATTATGGAACATCATAATTGAGCATCTGGTATTGATTAATAATTCCAAATCTTCCCACAAGAAACTCATGAAAGCCTCTTAGACTATTCTCTGAGTGCTAGATTTCTCGCCTTGCATTCTTTATATTCTACCAACCTTCTTTGTGCGAAATTAATTATTCACTTAGTACTCTAACACTATGTGTTCATGGCAGATTTTGTTTGTGGCATCTCAACTTGATTTTCACACTTTTCCTTATGTAAACTATACTTTCATGCTCTTCCATAGCCTGCAGTGGAAGACCGTATCTATGTAGTTAATTATAAACTTGCTCCAAGTTCACTGTCAGTAGAGTCTTTATACGTGGGTCCTCCTGACCATAAATTTATTGTTATACCAGAAGTTTCCTTTCTCTCCTGCTTGGGGCATTATGAAGGCGTCAATGAAAGTGGTATAAACATATTGTTGTAATAAAGGTGTGTTTTTTGTATATGTTCATTGCTGAGGGGGTTAGTTTGCTCCTTATTTCAGTCAAATTCCAGTTAGCGGGAACATAGATGTCATAAAACTTGTGTAATAACATCAAAATTTTGTCTTGTATACATGTAGGTTATATTTCTACACATTTCTGATTTTTTTTAAAAAAATGTGTGGTTATTTTGTAGTTGTACATATTTATAGAATATATGAGATATTTTGATATATGCATGCAGTATGACATAAACACATCATAGAGAATGAGGTATCTGTTCCCCTCAAACATTTATCCTTTGAGTTACAAAGAATACACTCCAATTACATTCCTTATTTTAAAGTGTGCAATTAAGTTATTATTGACTATAGTTACCTAGTTGTGCTATCTAATAGCAGGTTGTATTCATTCTTTAACTATTTTTTTGTGCACATTAACCATCCCCACCTTCCCCATCCCCAGCCTCCCACTACCCTTCTTAGCCTCTGGTAACCATCTTTCTACTCTCTATGCCATAAATTCAATTGTCTTGATTTTGAGATCCCACAAATAAGTGAGAACATGCAATGTTTGTAGTTCTGTGCCTGGATTATTTCATATACTATAATGATCTCCATTTCCATCCATGTTGTTACAAATAACAGAATCTCATCCTTTTTTACAGTTGAATGGTACTCCTTGGTGTATGTGTACCACATTTTCTTTATTCAGTTACTTGTTGATGGACACTTAGGTTGCTTCCAAATCTTAGCTGTTGTAAACAGTGCTACAACAAACATGACAGAGCAGATATCTCTCTGATATACTGATTTCCTTTCTTTGGGAGTATATATCCATCAGTGGGATTGTTGGATCACATGGCAGCTCCATTTTTAGTTCTTTGAGGAACCTCGAAATGGTCCTCCATAATGGTTGTAGTAATTCACATTCCCATCAACAGTGTTTCAGGGTTCTCTTTTCTCCACGTTCTTGACAGCATTTGTTATTGTCTTTTGGATATAAGCCATTCTAATAAGCGTGAAATGACATCTCATTAGTTTTGATTTGCAGTTCTCTGATGATTAATGATACTATGTGGTTATTATTTTCAATGGGTTCATTGTTTAGTATTTCTACTTAGGATAAGAGTAGCTTACACACCACAGTTACAAGGTTAATACATTCTGTGTTTTTCTGTATACTTACTATTACCAGTGAGTCTTGTACCTTTAGGTGGTTGTTTATTGCTCATTAATGTCCTTTTCTTTCTGATTGAAGATCTCCCTTTAGTATTTCTTGTAGGACAAGGCTGGCATTGATCAAATCCCTCACCTTTCATTTGTCTGGGAAAGTCTTTGGTTCTTCTTCATGTTTGAAGGATATTTCTCACTGGATATATTAATACTATGCTTGATTTTCTTCATCACTATAAACATGTCATACAACTCACTTCTGGCCTGTAATTGGTTTCCACTGAAAAGTCCACTTCAAGAGGTATTACAAATCCATTGTATGTTATTTGTTTCTTTTTTCTTGCTACCTTTAAGGATGCTTTCTTTATCCTTGACCTTTGGGAGTTTCATCTGTGGCCACCACCATGACTGTGCTGGGTCAAACCTGAAGCCAGCAGAGCACTGGGTCTTACCCAAAGCATGCTGTAACCACTCCCTCACTACTGCCTGTTTGCTTATCACCCTGGTGCTCTACAATCATCAGGTTGAAAAACTAGCCAGGACTGTGTCCTTTCCTTTAGGGCAGTGAGATCTCCTTGGCCCTGGGTGGGCCCAGAAATGCTATTTAGAAATCAGAGACTAGGGTAAAAAACCTTAGAAGTCTACCTGGTGTTCTACTGCATTGCTGCTGAGCTGGCACTCAGACCACAAGACCCTGACCTTTCCACTATTCCCTCCCCTTTCCAATAGCAGAAAGGCCTCACCCCTTAGCCCCACTGCCACCACAGTCCATGAGGAGTACTCTCAGACTACCACAGATATTCCCTTAGGGCCCAAAGGCTTTAAGTCAGCTAGTGGTGAGTGCTGTCTGGCCTGTGACTTCAGGGCAATGGGTTCCCCTCTGGCCCAGGGTAGGTCTAGAATTGCCATACAAGTCAGGTCCTGGAATTTGGGACTCCAAGAACCCACTTGGTGCTCTACCCCTCTGTGGCTGTGCTGGTACCTAAAGTACAAGACAAAGTCCCCTTTACTTTTCTTTCTGCTTTTCTCATGCAGAAGGATTTTTTTTCCTATAGCTGGTGATTTTTTTTCCACAGCTGGTAATGTGCTGAGTTTCACCTGAAGCCAGCAAGTCTCAGTGGCTCACTAAGGCCAGCAATACAGTACTTGGATATCACTGCTAGTTATTCAGGGTCTGAGGGTGCTTCAGTTAGCAGGTGATAAATGCTGCCAGGACTGGGTCCTTTTCTTCAAGCCAGTGAGTTTCCTTCTTGCCCAGGGCATGTCTGGAAATGTCATCTGGGATCTACTGCCTGGAATACAGGCATCACAACTCTGACTGGTGCCCTATCCTGCTGTGGCTAAGCTGATATCCTAGGTGTAAGAAAAAGTCCTCCTGACTGACTCTTCCCTCTCCTCTCCCTAAGCGGAAGGAAGGGGTCTCTTTTGGAGCTACGAGATGTGGAGCCTGGGCTAGGGGAGGGGTGACACCAGCACTCCCTTGGCTGCCCCAGCTGGTGTCTCAGCAGTTTGCTTGCCCTCCCCGCAACCCCCCCCCCACCCCCAGTCCACTGTCTTTGGGCATAGTTCAGCAATAGGACTCCCCTAAGAGTTGCAGTCCTTATGGCCTAGACTGCCTTTCAAATTTCCTTGGAGACACAGAGTGCTGTAGCCCTCAGTGGTAAGGTTTGCAGACACTCAAGTGTGGACCATGGGGATCCAGGATTCCCCTTTGGCTGGGGCTGGTTTAAATACTCCCTCCGTGTGTGGTCATCAGCTGAGTTTGGTTCCCTTTCCCTTAATGCTGTAACAGGACAGCCCTGGGTTCATTGCCTCACAATAGCTGTGCTCTTCCTCCCCAGCACCCAGAGATGCTCCCTGTACTATGCTGACACTGCGAGGTTGGGGGTGGGGTGCAGTGGGGTGTAGCCTCAAGGATTCAGGACTGTTTTTTCTATCTCTTCAGTGTCATTTTCAGTGATCTAAAGTTAAAACCAAGTATTGTGAGTACCCACCTTTTTTTATTTTTGTGAAGGTGTTTGTGTGTGTAGATAGTTGTTAACTTGGTGTCCTTGTTGGGGAAATTATCGATGGAAATTTCTATTCCACCATCTTGCTCCTCTTCCCATTTCAGATTTGTTGTCACATTTATTAGGATATACGATTATAATTTATGTGGCATAGCTCAAGTTTATATTATTTATTCATTGAAAATATATACTTCACTATTAACTAAGGCAGACATGGCTATTGGTCTCATAGATCTCTTAATTTAATCTTGAAGATTCTGGTATGGTGTTACGAAATGGATCTTACTTTACCTTGACATAGTTTGGGTTTAATATGAGTGTGCTTATAGATAATTTGAAAATACTTAATTAGCTGCAGAGGGATAGATTTCTGTTCTAAAAATTTATTTTTTAAATTTCTCTCAAAAACTGAAGAATTATGCTATTGTTATCCAGGTTTCTAGCTACCTGGCATCTTACCCTGTATAAACTGCAGATTGTAGAGTGTAGGGTCTTGTTCATTGACTCCTGCCTCTTTAGGGAAGAGTCTTAAACAAACATTTCTAAACTTATGTGCTTTTTTCCTTTAAAATGTACTCACAGAATTAGATATTGACATTAAGTAATATTTACCATTTAAATATTCAAATTTTATATTTAGAGAAACCTGTGTTCTTTTGCTCTACTTTCAAAAAAAGACATCTCCATATGCAAGTTAATGGGCTAACTTCATTCATTTGGAATGCTGAGGTTGAATACATTTTTAGCTACTTTACCTAATAAGGTAAACCATTCAGACTGGGTCATTTCAACTAAGCTTGGAGAAGAATCTCAGATTTGGTTTCCTAGTGCCAGAAGACTTTCAAACCACAATCAAAGGCATGCAATCAATAATATATTACAAATCCAAGATGACATGTCATCAGGATATGTTTATCACTCCATAAGAAAAATATGTAATACTAACTTCTGAAATTGCAGTGTTTCATTATAACTGTCAGTTGCCAAAGATTACAAAAGCTGTTTCTGTAAAAGCATCATAATCTAATTGCTCTTATGGTCTATTAACTCTGGGTGTACATCTTTAAATACTCAATTGCCTTTTGGAAATGAAGGTAAAATTTGAACTCAACTTTAAGGACAAGTTCTAAATTTAGCTCTTCCTTAGTAGAAAAGCTCATTTTCAGTGATTCCCGTCTTTCAACACTTTGTAGGACATACTACAAATACTATAATGGTTTTCACCATTATTTTATTCCAAGATTTATTTCAAACAGGCAATAGTAGTATATTAATTTGTTTTCACACTGCAAATAAGGACATACCCAATACTGGGTAATTTATAAAGAAAAAGGTTTAATGGACTCACAGTTCCATATGGCAATCATGATGGAAGGCAAAGGAGAAGCAAAGGCACATCTTACATGGCAGCAGGCAAGAGGGCTTGAGCAGGGGAACTCTTATTTATAAAACCATCATATCTCATGAGACTTATTCACTACCACAAGAACAGTATGGGGGAACCACCTCCATGATTCAATTATCTCCACTTGGCCCTGCCCTTGACACAAGGGGGTTATTACAATTCAAGGTGAGATTTGGGTGGGGATATGGCTAAATCATACCAAGTAGGGTACATATTTCAGAGAATTGTATCCTCTGACTATCTAACTTTCTGTTAATGATGAAGTTCTGTTGCAAGTTCCCATGATAAGGTATATTCAATGGCTTGAATGGTCTCCTTCATACATAGTAATTATCAAAATTTTAAAATAGTATTTATAATTTAATATTAGAAAACATCCAAGGCCTATTGTAAAACTCATAGGGAAATGTTATGTCTTAAAATAGAACTTAAAGCAAGAAAGCTTAGTAAATAATATCTAGATATAAAATCCTAGAAATAATTGTCTTCAATACATATGTTAATTATAAGGTTTCATTCACAGGAAGATGTATCAGCATATATATATACACACACATACACTCCAGCACTGGAGATTTATAGTTAAAGTAAAATATGGATGTATTTGGTCTTGATGAAATAGAAGGCAACTTCCCTTTGAATAGAAGTAGAGACGGTAGACATCTGCTCCCTTAAGATCTATTTTTCAAGGTTGTTATAGAAGTTTACACCTCTCTGCCTGCCCATACTTTCTCAGTCAATAGCTGTTTTAAGATTATAGTATCTATTAAGGTTGGAACCTGTTGAATTTGGGACTGGAGTCTTTTAATCAATAGACTATCACAATTATAACATTTTTGCTTCAACTAAATAAAAAATTTACATTTTCTTTATAATTTTTGATATAGATAAGATTCTCACGTTCTTCAGTCAAGTTTTGTTCCAAAGATTCTGAAAGAGAGATTGTCTTATTAAACTTGTGAGGCAACTTTGTATTTATAGAAGTAAAGATCCCTATGATAAATTATATTATCTAGATCCACTTTGATGTTGGTAGAATGTTCTTTATATACCCAATGACTCTTATGTCTGTTATCTTCAGACAATTGTTCAAATATTCAAATAAAATTTCAATCTCTTTCTTTGAAGTCACTTTCTTTCCATCGTTAATTCTCTTGTCTAATTGACCAAAAACATGGGTTAGTAATAGTGTGCTGCAGATGGGAAGGCAGGGGAAGATGGTGGAATCAAAACCTCCACAATTAATCCCCTAACAGGGACACTAATTTAACAACTATCTACACAGGAATAACAGCTTCATAAGAACCAAAAATAAAGCAAGCTCTAATAGAACCTTGTTTTATCTTCATTTTGCTGAAAGAAGCACTGAAGTATTCAAAAAAACACTACTGAATCACCACCACCACCCCACACCTATTCCATGGTGGTAGTGGTGTGGTGTGGAGAGTATCTCTGAGCACTAGTGGAAGGAGAGTACAGCAATTGTGAGACAGTAAACTTAGGGCTATCCTGTTAAAGCAGAAGGGAAAACTGGACAAAACTCAGCTGACTCCTGCCCAAGGAGGAAGCTTCTAAATCATTCTTAGCCAGAGGGGAGTCACGGATCTCAGCTGTCTGACTTGATTTCACGCAAACTTTGCCACCATGGGCTAAAGAGCTCTGACCTCTACGTAAACTTGAAAGGTAGTCTAGGCCATAAAGACTGAAACTCATAGGCAAGTGCTAGTGGGCCCAGAGACAGTGGACTGGGGAAGTATGTGACCTAGTAAGACACCAGCTTGGGTAGCTAAGGAAGTGTTGGGATCACACCTATCCTAAACCCAGGCTGCATAGCTCACAGCTCCAAAAGAGATGACTTTCTCCCACTTACATAGAGCAGAGAGAAGTGTGGGGAAGACTTTGTATTGCATCTAAGACACCTGCTCAGCCACAGCAGTATAAGACAGCAGTCAGAGTCATAAAGTTTGTGTTCTAGGCCTTAGCTCCAGGATGACATTACTAGACATGCCTTGGGCCAGAAGAAAACTCACTGGCTTGAAGGAAAGGTCCAAATTCTGCCAGCACTCATCACCTGCTAACTGAAGAGCCCTTGAGCCCTGAATAATCAACAGTGATACCCAGGTACTACACAGGGGGCCTTGGATGAGTCTCTGAGACTTGCTGACTTCAGGTGAGACTCAGCACATTACCAGCTGTGGTGGTTATAGGAAAAGAGTCCACTTGAGAAAATTACAGTGAAGGTAAAGGGAACTTTGTCTTGCATTATAGATACCAGCATAGCCACAGTGGGGTAGAACACCAAATGGGCTCTTGAGGTCCCCAATTCCAGGACTGGACTCTTGGACAGCATCTCTGAACCTGCCCCAGGCCAGAGGAGAGCCCATTGCCCAGAAGGGTGAGTCTCAGGACAAGCAGCATTCAGCACAAGCCTACTTAGGAGCCCTTGGGTCTTAAGGGAATATCTGTGGTAGTCTGGGAATATTACTTATGGCTGGTAGTGGGTGAGGCTCTTCTACCTTTGGAAAGGGGAAGGAATGGTGGGAAGGACTGCTTCTTGTGGTAAGAGTTCTAGCTCAACAGCAGTTCAGTAGAACAGAAGGTAGACTGCTAAGGTTTTTGACCCTTATTTCTGACTTCTGGATGGCACTTCTGGACCTACCCCGGGCCTAAGGGGAACTTGCTGCCCTGGAGGAAAGGACACAGGTCTGACTGGCTTTGCCACATGCTGATTGCAGAGTGTCAGGGTGTTGAGTGAAAATGTGTAACAGCAAGGGATTAGTTACAGAAGGCCTTGGTGAGGCTCAGGACTATGCTGACCCCAGGTCTGACCCGGTGCAGTCATAGTGGTGGTGACCACAGTGGGGCTTATGTCACACCACCCTCAGGTTTAGGTGGCTCAAAACAGAGACTCGTATCTGGAGGAAGTGTCTATTCCAGTGAGGAAAAACCTCTGCCCTTTCCATGATGGAAGAGGTCCAATATAATCAACCTGCCACTATGTGGCAGGCTGATCACCCCAAGGAATGGTGCCATATCGAGGGCTCAGTGTTTGTTTCTGCTACTGGCAAATTGGGCCCTTAGCAGTGGCTGTAGCCAGGTCACCCTTTGTGAGTGGTAGTTTATGTTGCTGAGCCCATGTGTAACCTCCATCCCTACCACCATGACCACTTTGTTCATGGGCCCTTGGACAATGACAGGGGTGGCTGCGGAAAGAGCCTGAATGGTGTCCACAGAAAGGGTCATTTTATCCACTTAATTGTTAAAATCCTCCTCTGCTGAAGTCACCCGTTGGTGAGCACTCACACAGGATACAACGATCTTCACAGTTTTTGACCACTCAGAGAAGCCCATCCACATACCTGTTCCCCAAATCTCTTTGTCACCAACTTTCCAATCATGCTTCTTCCAAGTCCCTGACCATGCAGGCAAACCATTGGCCAGAGTTCATGAATCAGTATATAATCTCACATCTGGCCATTTCTCCTTCCATGCAAAGTGCACAAACAGGTGCACTGTTTGAAGTTCTGCCCACTGGAAAGATTTCCCTTCATCACTGTCCTTTGGGGATATCCTAGAAAGGGGTTGTAGTGCTGCAGCTGTCCACTTTCCGGTGGTGCCTGCATATTGAGCAGAACCATCTGTGAAGCAGGCCCTAGTCTTCTCTTCCTCTGCCAACTGATCATAGGGAACTCCACATGAGGCCATCAGTGTAGGCTGGGGGAGAGGAGACAAGGTGGCAGGAGTGGAGACCATGGGCATTTGAGTTACTTTCTTATGTCACTTACTTGTGCCTTCAGGGTCTGCTCGAGCCTGATCATGTATATATCACTTCCATTTGATGATGGAATGCTGCTGTGCATGACCCACCTGATGGTTCGATGGGTCAGAAAGCACCCAGTTCATGATAGGCAGTTCAGGTTACATGGTGACTTGATGACTCATAGTCAAACATTCAGTTTCCATCAAAGCCCAGTAATAGGCCAAAAGATGTCTCTCAAAAGGAGAGAGTAGTTATCTCCAGAAGATGGCCGCACCTTGTTCCAAAATCCTAGAGGCCTCTGCTGTGATTCACCTGTCAGGGTCTGCCAAAAGCTCTGAACAGCATCTCTATCTGCCACTGACACCTCCTTGGATCTGCTGACTCATATGGCCCAAGTGGGAGAGCAGCATGCACTGCAGCCTAGACCTGTTGCAGAGCCTTTTCCTGTTCTGGACCCTACTCAAAACTGACAGGCTTTCAGGTGAGTTGATAAATGGGCTGGAGTAACACACCCATATGTGCAATGTGTTGGGTCCAAAATCCAAATAGGCCCACTTGGCATTGCACCTCTTTCTTGACTGTAGGAGAGGCCAAATGAAGCAACTTATCCTTCACCTTAGAAGGAATATCTCGACAGGCCCCACAGCAGTGGATCCCTAGAAATTTTACTGTGGTAGATGTTCCCTGAATTTTAGTCAGATTTATTTCCCTTCCTCTGGCATGCAAATATCTCACCAATAAGTCCAGGGTGTTTGCTACTGCTTGTTCACTGGATCCAATCAGCATAATGTCATCAATGTAATGGACCAACGTGATGTCTTGTGGAAGCAAAGAGTGATCAAGATTTGTCTGTATAAGATTATGACACAAACTCAAAAGTTGATATGCCCCTGAAGTAGGACAGTATATGTTATTGCTGGCCTTACCAGCTGAAGGCAAATTGCTTCTGATGGGCATTATGGACAGGAATGTAGAAAGAGTCATTTCTCAAGTCAGTGGATGCATACCAGGTACCAGGAGATGCATTCATTTGCTCAAGCAATGAAACCATATCTGATACAGCAGCTGCAATTGGAGTCGCCACTTGGTTAAGCTTACAGTAACCCACTGTCATTCTTCAAGATCCATCTGTCTTCTGTATAGGCCAAATATAAGTGTTGAATGGGGACTTGGTGGGAATCACTCTCCCTGTGTTTTCAAGGCCTTGATAGTGGCACTAATCTCTGCAACCCCTCCAGAGATGCAATATTATTTCTGATTTACATTTTTCCAGGTAGAGGCAGCTCTAATGGCTTTCATTTGGCCTTTCCCACCATAATAGCACTCATCCTACCAGTCAGAGATCCAGTGTTGGGGTTCTGCCAGCCGCTAAGTATGTCTATGCCAATTATGCATTCTGGCACTGGGGAAATGACCACAGAATGAGTCTATGGACCTACTAGACCGACTATACGTTGAACTTGAGCTAAAACTACATTATTTACCTGACCTCCATAAGCTTCTGCTTTAACTGGAGGACCACAATGACATTTTGGGTCCCCTGGAATCAATGTCAGCTCAGAGCCAGTGTCCAGTACTCCCTGAAGTATCTGATCATTTCCCTTTTCCCAATGCACAGTTACTCTGTTAAAAGGCCAGTGGTCTCCTTGGGGAAGGATGGGAGAAACATTCATTGCATCAATTGTTGGTAATGTAGTGGGGTCCTTCCTCCCAGAGACCTGGCCTTCCCTTCACTCAAGGAGTTCTGGGTCTGTAAACTGGTTCAAGTCTGGAAATTGACTGAGGGGCCTTGATTATCTGTTTTTATAATTCAAATTAGTCTTTTGTTCAGTTGATCTCGAAGTTTTCTGTTTATGTAAATTAAGCAGGAGTGCAGTAGGCTTCAATCAATTTCACTTCTAGGAACATCATGATTAATTAGAAAAGGCCAGAGCTCTACAGGAGTCAGACTATTATGATTGGTATTTGGCCTCTGCTATCCTTTACCATAGCTATGCCTACCTTGCCTTTCATGGCTGAGTGCTGCCACTTGGCTCCTGACACCTCAAGATCCAGTTCCCACTCTATTTAAATTTTGTAGTTGAGTGACTGTGGTTTCCACTCTTAGATATGACATACAGAGAAGAGCAATTACAGGGCTTGTCACAGATACAGGTGCTGCCTTCACAAATCTATTTCTCAAGGCACTGGTCAAGGGGATATTTTCTGAACCCTCCCAGCTGGGATGAGTAAGTCTAAAGTAAGTAATTCAATCCACTATCCCAATGTCCATAAGCCTTTGGATCCCTTCCTCTACATTAAACCAAGGGAGATCAGGCATTTCCAGCTTGCTCACAGTGGGCCATCTTTTAATCCATATTTCAACTAACCAAGCAAATAAACTATTAGAACTTTTTTAACTCCCCAAGCTGCGACATTAAAAGCAGAATCTCTACTTAGTGGACCCAAATCAATAAATTCTGCCTGTTTCAATTCTGTGTTCCTTTCACCATTATCCCACACCCTTAATATCCATTCCCATGCCTGTTCTCCAGATTTCTATTCATATATATTAGAAAACTCAAGCAGTTCTTTTCAAGTGTAGCACACCTGCTCATGGGTCACACTCTCAACATCACTTCTAGGGGCCTGCTGGGATGTTAGTCTACTTCTAGGTCTAGAAGCAAACAGGGATGTTTGGGGTGGCTCCTGAGGAGAATCAACATTATCTTGTCTGGCAACTGCCTCATGGGAGGCCATCACTGGCAGCGCAGGGTTTACCTCAGACAGATGTGGAAAGGCTGATGGCAGCATGAGTCGGGGAGGGGATATTGCCACTACTGGGGATGGGGTAGCTGTTTCTTCTGGTGAAAAAGTTTCATCAGAGTTTACAAACTCAGTGTCCTCAGCTTCATCAGGGTCCTCCCGCAGGTCCCCATTCCAAATTACAGGGTCCTATTCTTTTCCAATCAATGCCTTCACTTTAACAGTGGACACCTGGCAAGGCTATGCATGCACCTTTAGTTACAGGTCTGCCACTCGCATGATAAGAACTTGTGTCTGTTTTTCCACAATTTCAGCTCTTTCTCTATGGGAGATAAAACTCTCACTCAGGGCAATGTTAGCAGATTTGAGGCTCAGTATCTGCTTCTGAAGCTGGGATATAGAATCTCTGAGTTCATTATTTTCTTTCATCACTTTGTCCACTGAACTTAGGCACACCAACTAGCTTCGTTATGTGCCTTGGTTCTCCACATATGGTCACATGTATTGTGTATAGAGTCACTAAACTCCTTGCCTTTCATGAGCAATGAATCAGGAGTGTCAAATGCATTTATTTTGCATAACTCTCTATATCATTTAGACCAAGGACTATCAGTGTTCTCCATACGATTAGAAGTAGAGTCCTTAGCATTTTTGGGTGTAATCATATTAAGCAGCCAACTCCAGAAACCCCAAAACCAACCAAAGAACTCCATCCTTAATATTCTGTTCCTCTAAACCACTCCTGGTACCAAAATCTGTATTAGTCAGGGTTCTCTTGAGGGACAGAACTATTGGAATGTGTATGTGTGTGTATATATATATATATATATATGGAGAGAGACAGAGAGAAAGGCACAGAACTCTGTGTGTGTGTATATATATATATATATAGAGAGAGAGAGAGTGCAAATGGAATATATATATAATTCTGCACTAATTGACATATATACTAATATATATATATGAATTTATTAAATATTAACTCATATGATCACAATGTCCCACAATAGGCTGTCTGTAGGCTGAGGGGCAAGGAGAGCCAGTCCTAGTTCCAAAACTGAAGAACTTGGAGTCGAATGTTTGAGGAAAAGAAGTATCTAGTATGGGAGAATCATGTAGGCTGGGAGGCTAGGGCAGTCTCTTCACATTTTTCTGTCGAATTATATTCTAGCCAATCTGGCAGCTGGTTGCACTGTGCCCACTAATATTAAGGGTAGGTCTGCCTCTCCCAGCCCGCTGACTCAAATGTCAAATCTCCTTTGGCAACACCCTCATAGACACACTCAGGATCAATACTTTGTATCCTTTAATCCAATGAAGTTGACACTCAGTATTAACCATCCCACATGATATTCCACATATCATTGACTCTGACCAAGGCACTCACTTTACAGCCAAAGAAATGTGGGAGTGGGCTCATGCTCATGGAATTCACTGGTTTTACAATGTTCCCCATCGTCTTGAAGCAGCTGGACTAACAGAACAGTGGAATGGCCTTTTGAAGTCACAATGCCAACTAGGTGACAAATACTTTGCAGGGCTGGGACAAAGTTCTTCAGATGGCTATGTATGCTCTGAATCAGTATCCAATAGATGGCAGTGTTTCTCCCATAGCCAGGATTCACAGGTCCAGGAATCAAGGGCTGAAAGTTGAAGTGGCACCACTCACCATCACCACTAGTGACCCACTAGCAAAACTGTTGCTTCCTGTTCTGCTGGCCTTGAGGTCTCAGTTCCAGAGGGAGGATTGGTGCCACCAGGAGACACAACAATGACTCCATTAAACTGGAAGTTAAGACTGTTACCTGGGCACTTTGGGCTTCTCCTACCTGTAGGTCAAGAGGCTAAAAAGGGAGTTACAGTGTTGGCTGGGGTGATTACCTGGAATATCAAGATGAAATCAGTCTACTACTCCACAATGGAGGTAAGGAAGACTATGCATGGAATACAGGAGATCCCTTAGGGCATCTCTTAGTGTAACCATGTCCACGTGATTAAGGTCAATATGAAACTACAACAGCCCAATTCAGGCAGGACTACAAATAGCACAGACCCTTCAGAAATGAAGGTTTGGGTCACTTCACCAGGTAAAAACCCATGACCTGCTGAGGTGCTTGTTGAAAGCAAAGGGAATACAGAATGGGTAGTAGAAGAAGGTAGTCATCAATACCAGCTACAACCACGTGAGCAGTTGCAGAAATGAGGATTTTGATTGTCATGAGTATTTCCTCCTCCTTTTGTTAAGAACATGTTTGTGCATGTATACACTCATACTAAGAAAATATCTTCATTTTTCTTTCTTTTTTATCATGTGACATATGATTTATTGACTATGTCAACATTTAAATGTTGTTAACTTTATGTAGTAGCATTTGGGTTGGGGATTGGTGCATTTCTGGTCATATGAAAGATAGCGGTATTTTGTTAGGCATAATTATGACCTTATTATTGTCTTTATTTGAAGATTATGTCTGACTTCAGGACATGTGTATGGGTTCAAGTTGATGGGAGTAGATTTGTGATGGTTAATATTGAGTGTCAACTTGATTGGATTGAAGGATGCAAGGGTGTTGCCAAAAGAGATTAACATTTTAGTGTCTGAATGTGTCTGCAAGGGTGTCTATAACATTTGAGTCAGTTGACTAGGAGAGGCAGACCCACCCTCAATGTGGGTGGGCAGTAAGCACCATCTAATCAACTTCCAGCACAGCTTGGAGAAAAGCAGGCAGAGGAACGTGGAAAGATTAGACCTGTTGAATCTTCTTGTCTCCATCTTTGTCCTGTGCCGGATGCTGCCTGCCCTTGAACATCAGACTCCAAGTTCTTCAGCTTTTGGATTCTTGGACCTACCCCAGTTGTTTGTCAGGGGCTCTTGGACCTCTGCCCATAGAATGAGGGCTACACTGTTGACTTCCCTACTTTTGATGTTCTGGGACTTGGACTGGCTTCCTTTCTCCTTAGCTTGCATATAGTGTACTGTGGGACTTTACCTTGTGATCAAGTAAATACTCCTTAATAAACTCCCTTTCATATATACATCTATCCTATTAGTTCTGTCCCTCTAGAAAATCCTGACTAATACAGGTAGGTAGGCATGCAGGTAGGTAGGTAGGTAGATGATATATAGATAGATAGATAGATAGATAGATAGATAGATAGATAGATAGATAGATAGATAGATAGATAGATAGATAGGATTTATTAGGAGAATTGTCTCATGGGGTCATGGAGGTTAAGAAGTCCCAAGATAGATCATCTGCAAGGTAGAGAACCAAGGAAACCAGTTGTATGACTTAGTCCAAGTCCAAAAGCCTTACAATGAGGGGAACAAGCAGTGTAACTATCAGTCTGTGGCTGAAGCCCAAAGAAACCAGGGGGCAGCTGGTGTACATTCTAGAGTCCAAAGGCTGGAACGCCTGAAGTTCTGAGGTCCCAGGGCAAGAGAAGAAGAGTGTCCTAGCTCCAGAAGAGATATGATTTGCCTTTCTTTTGTTTGTTTGTTTGTTTGTTTGTTTTATCCGGGCCCTAAGCAATTGAATAGTGCCCACTAATATTGAGGGTAGCTCTTCCTTACTCAGTCTACTGATTCAAATGCCAGTCTCCTCCAGAAACCCTTTCACAGACACACTCAGAAATAATGCTTTACCAGCCCTCTGGGTACCCCTTAATTCAGTAAAGTTGACAACTAAAATTAGCCATCAAATATGACAAGAGATTATATCATTAAAACTGGAGTTGGAGGTTGCAAGGGAGTGAGAAAACAGTTAAGAGTTCAGGCCACTTAATCTTCCTCTTTTTATGACCATGAAACATAAACAGGTATGACATACACAAGGTCTAAGCACAAGTTTTAAGAAACATCTAAACTTAGAATGATTCTCCTACTCTTTTCTGTTTCCACATAGGAACTGTCCCTTTAGCTTGAGCTCTGGAATGGAAAGACATTCAGTGGAGTGACAGCAGTTAACCCACAGCCACTGACACCTAAAACAATAAAATAATGGCTATAACAATTTTGATAGGTAAACCTATCAGTATGTTTACAGCTTTTTGTTGATGGTGGGGAGGGAAATGAAATGTAGGGTAGAAGCTAAAATAGAAGATTGACAACTTCTCTAAGACAAATTATAGCTATAAAATTTTTATGAAAGCAAAGCATAAGGGACCTGCTAAGAATCATGTTTATATTTGCCATAAAATCACTCCTATAATCAACTTTAGAATTGTGAATTCAGGAATTTTTCTTCTGAGAGACCTCATTACCTCTTTATAGTCCCCAAGGAGTATGTATTACTCTTCTGCTTTTTAGCTCTTGCTAAAAATCCTAAATGATATGGCCCTTCAAGCCAATCACTCTCAGACTTTTTCTTGCCCATTATCATCATATTTCGACCAAAAACTAATTGAATGTCTGTCACATTCACTCAGGAATTAAGTCACTGTTTTATTTCTATGGAGCCAAAAGTCTAAAAAGTAAAAGTATAGACATGGAAATTTAATATTTGCTGCTGAATCAATAGGAAAGAACTAGATTCTTGAACTTCTGTTTTCTATTGAACATTTCCACCCTACATTGTGCTGCACAGTTGATCATCATATGCCTGTGTGCAGAATCAATCCTGGCTAAAAAAGTGAGAACATCTCTGATGAAATACATATAAAATAGATAATCTACATTTTGAAACTATAACAATTTCTCGATATTTATTTATTAACACATACCCATTCGTTTTTTAATAGTGTAAGGCATTGCTTTGAATGATTTTTGAGACACAAAGATAATTAGAACCAAGCCCCTTTAATAAGAAGATTTTACGCCTACAGGCAGATAGGCAATATCCATTTTGGCTTGCTTATTTCTGCAGCCACCTGTCAGAACTTGAGTGATTGTATGTACAAAATGTTTAAAAGCACATTACTTTTTTTTTTTTATTGTTATACTTTAAGTTCTAGGGTACATGTGCATAACGTGCAGGTTTGTTACATATATATATACTTGTGCCATGTTGGTGTGCTGCAACCATCAACTCATCAGCACCCATCAATTCATCATTTATATCAGGTATAACTCCCAATGCAATCCCTGCCCCCAACCCCCTCCCCATGATAGGCCCCGATGTGTGATGTTCCCCTTCCCGAGTCCAAATGATATCATTGTTCAGTTCCCACCTATGAGTGAGAACATGCAGTGTTTGGTTTTCTGTTCTTGTGATAGTTTGCTAAGAATGATGGTTTCCA
>NW_012115300.1:1569276-1574760 GCF_000951035.1 Colobus angolensis palliatus | reverse complement strand
TAATACCATAAAAACCCTAGAAGAAAATCTAGGTGGTACCATTCAGGACATAGGCATGGGCAAGGACTTCATGTCTAAAACACCAAAAGCAATGGCAGCAAAAGCCAAAAAAAAGCACATTACTTTTTAAATAGTCCTCTGAGCTAATTATGTATGACCCTCTATATGTATAGTTCACCTATGAGTATGGCAAGTAGTACAGAGAAGATATCCTACTTCCTTAAATGATGGGGTAAAATGTTACCAATGGAGATAAAGATAACAGATATAATAAAGTAATCATCAATCTGTGGTCAATAATTTGACAAATTCTAAGAAAATGCAGAAACAGTTGGCATATTAGCTATGTAGAGTAGGCTAGCATGTATTAATCAGCAATTTTAACATTGGAAATTTTTGTGCTAAACCTTGTTCATCAAGTTCTGGTCTAGAGTTCTCTATCCTCTATGGTTAGGTCCATTTATAAGGTAGCAACATTGTCTTCAAGAATCTTTATGCTGCTTTCAGACAAGTCATTCAGTAGCTTTCACTAGGAAGAAAATTGTCAGAGACCTACTTTGGATAAATCAAATTACTCATCAATATAGTTCTTAAAAGTACATTTCCTGAAGATTATTTTCATCATTAATATATAAAAATGTATTTCCTACAATGTCACATAAGCGTATGTTACCATAAAACATCGTTTTGCTTCTTTTAATAATTTTTATGTAAAAGTGCTTTTGATGAGAGTCTTTAAAAGAACAGCCTTGTATCATGAAGGTTGTTATAACTAAAAGCCTTTTTATATATTATAAACGTCAGAATTAGCCTTTGAATTTTGGCAGAGAGGTACTATAACATTCTGGGCAGACACAGTGTTTACTGCATGCCTATGAACACAGGGTGGCTAAAAACCTTCTCAGGAAGCTCATATCCTGCCCAAAAGTCTTACAATTCTTTCTCTTTTGAAATTATGATGGAGTCAGCATCCAACAGGATTTAAATAACATCTTAAAATAAGGTTACCCCTAGGTGGCTAAGAATTCAGACACACAGGTATGTTCTTAAGTATAAATTTGACTTTAATGAAAGGGCTTGGACCTAACATTTTGATGAAACACAAGTTTTATAACTCATATTTATCAGAAATGTTCAGAACAAACTTTATAGTGGTTTATTAAATTATTTGGGCAAATCCTCCACAGTTCACCTCCATATGGCAAAGAGATGCCTTTCATTCAATGAGAATAACTGATTAAACTCTTTAATCTTTATAATTGCATACTAAAGGCCCATTTAATCCTGCCTTTTAATAGGGACAAGAACATTCCCAGCCCCAGCCTCTATCAAAATATGTAACTTTCAACTCCTGCTATCTAGATCATATTATAACCTCAGCAAGGAATGTTTTCCAGATCTGATTTCTAAGAAAATCATTAATTATAGTTGGTTGTAATTTTTTGTGAAAGGCAGTAGAAATAGAATATTATAAACCTTAAATACTTTCAATAAATATTGGTTAAAATGAAAGCCACAAATGACAATGACATTCAATATAAAATTTTAAAAATCAGTAAGACTGCTATTTCAAAGAACTATACCAGTCATTATTGTTTTATGCAAAAGTAAGGGGAAAAACTGGAGAGTATTTTTCATACCAGTGTGCACACAAACACTCTCCAGCTGGGGCAACAGCATTATTTTAAAAATATATTTTTGTTTTAGAATTTAGTTTTATATTTACAGAAAATTTGGAAGACTCATACAGAGATTTTCATATACTCTTTACTCAAGCAGTTTATCCTATAGTTTAGACATTACATTTCTGTGGTACATCTGACACAACCAAAGAGCCAATATCAGTATATTACTACGAACTAAACTCCACATTTTATTCAGATTTCACTAGTTTTTCCCTAATGTCTTTTTTTGTTCCAGGATACTATTCAGGACACTACATCATATTTAGTCATCATGTCCCGTTGACCCTCTCTCCCCCATGACAGTTCTATCTTTGCTTGTCTTTGATGACATTGATGGTTGCAGTGCTGTTTAGATATTTCGGCCCTCGATTTGGGTTTGTCTGATGCTGGATTGTGAGTTTTTGTGAAGAGTGACCACAGAAATGAAGTTTCCATGCTCATCACATGTTCCTGGGGAATACACAATATTAATATGACTAGCTTATCACTGGCTACGTTAGCCTTCTTTGCCTGGCTGATGTGTGGGCCAGGATTCTCTACTGTAAAGTTAAAAGTCTTATTTTTGATTTTAATTCTATACATGCTCTGTAGCAGCTATTTGCACTCTTTTTGGCTAGCCCATTCTTTGAACCCTTTTCCTTTCATAAAACTTTTTTCAGCCCGTGAGTTCTTGCCTTGCTGAGGCACAAGACCAGCACGCCTTCCCAGCCTACCTGTGGTTCCTTAAGCGGGAGGAGCTCTTGCTGTAGCGGTCAGAGCCACCCCGTCTCCAGATGCTGAGGCAGACATCAGGTGGGATCTACTCTGGTGAAGAGATGGCAGAGATAGCAATCTATTGAGGCAGTAGTGACCAGAATGGGCTTATGTGTCAAAAAGCCTGAGGATACTGGTCTTGGCTTTCTCTGACAGACCAAAACACTAATTCTATCCGAGTCTTTCTAACCACAGCAAAAGGCAGAGTTCTTCTACAATATGTTACTATTTATTTTTCAACATTGGGAAAATCTTAAAGTTGACGAATTACTTATGTTAAAAATTAAGTCAGAACGAAGTTAAGATTCACCTAATGATTATACTGTTCTTATACCCTTGCATCCCATTATCTTTCTTGACAGAGGAAAAGATGAAGTTGCACCTGGTACATGTGGGAGTGTGTCATACATGACACTATTATCTGGTGTGAATTAAAATGAAAAACATTTGAAAATTGATGGACCTCATCCTCTCCTTTATTTGTTTAAATTCTGTTGTTGTTTTGTTGTTTTTCATAAAGATGACCAAATAAAAGTTTATACTTTTGGTCCATATTACATTAGATTTTTCAGTAAGTCATTGCGACCAAATAATGTTTGAACTGTTACTATCTTCAAGCTTTGACAAAAACTTACTGTCAGTATTAGATGTGCAGTTTTCATTTTGGCATTTTATGTTGCTCACACATTTTTATGAAAAGAGTACTCATTTTTACCTACAAAATTAAGAATAATTAAGAACAATCAAATTTGGTTTTCCTTGAAAATTGAATATATTTTTTTTCTCTAATCAAGGAACTGCCTTAGTGTATTAGTATGGTAAGTAATGCTAACCGTTGTAATAAACAAACTCAAAAATTTCTGTGGCTTAACACAATAAGTGTTATTTATCACTCACACAGGAGCCAGTGTGGGTATTTCTGGAACCAACGTGTGAATCGCCTTTAATGTGGTCATTCAAAAACCCAGACTCCTTCGAGTTTGTGAGTTCATCCTTCTTTAAATATTAGAGTTGGGAAAGAGTGAGAAAATTATGCACGAGAGGCTTGTGTAGCCTGGGTTTGGGAGTGGTGCACATCTCTGTGGCTCACATTTCCTTGATCAAGAATCAGTTATGTGGTTACCATAACTGCAAGGAGAGTGGGGAATACAGCTTAATTATGTGTCCAGGAGGAAAGGAATTAGGTGTTGGTTTATGCCATATTTGCTTCCTTGGCATTACAAGTCAGGTTTTATGCCTTATCATGTCTTTTCGATGGTACCAATTGCCATTCTTAGTATATCTTTTTCTCTCAATTTTCAGATTTTCTTTTTCAACATAGTTATGATATATTCTATGTATCTATTTTGCTATTTTGTTACTTTTTGGCAAAGAAATGAGAAATAAATAAATTCAATATGCTCTAAAGAAGTTAATTTATGCAACATTTCAACTGCAGAAGTGTTTTTGTTTTTATTTTTCAAAATATTATCTTTCTTGCTCTCTAATATGCAATATGCTAAAATTAACAATCAACATGTATGCTGCTATTACACAATAAAAAATATTTGAATTAAAAATGAAAAGTTTGGTCAGCAATCTGTATATTAGACAATGTAAAGCCAAATATAACATTAGAAATATAGAAATAATAGTACTTCATTTTATAGACATAGATTTTATCAAAGTAGTTTATATCTGGAATATGGATGATAAAAATTTATTTTCTATTAACTTTTTAAATATAATATTTTTATTTACATAATCCGAAATTTTCTTTCTAGGTGACATTGAAAAAGGGTGGAAGTCTTATGCTATTTGATTGTTCATCATAACAATTCAACAACCTAATTTAATTGAACTCTGTGATTGTATGAGTTCAGTCAGTCCAGCTTCTGCTTTTAGACAAATAGACCCCAATGAAGATATTGTAATTTACCTCCTTATAGCCCTGCAAAAAAGATTTTACAAGCCTTGATGATTGCAGCATGCTGCAGTAAAGGACTGAGGTTAGTCATAAGAAGGACATCACTTTCCCAACTGCAATTCTCCCATTAGAATCATATAATAGAGGAGATAAGAACTTAATTTGAAAATCATTGTTTCATAAAAAGTCCTCAAATAAACACGAAAGTCAGTTCTGCTCTTCAGTAATTTTTGATTCCCAAATCATTATTTCCACTGTAAAGTATTACTGTCTTTGTTGTTTGAGCTATTATTAAGAAATTAGGGCACAAATCAAAGTAGCTAGAAATCAGTGAATAGGTGGAAAATGTGGCATTTCTTATAGAAGTATTTCTAAATTTTACATCAGTTGTGGATTTGTCAAATATCCTGAAGAAATACTGGAAAGAAAACACTAAGTTTAATTCTGCAAGTTTTCCTGCAATAGTGTATATATGTAATTAAGGAGAAGACTTGATCTATCTTTAGTGTGAGTTAACATCTCAAATATGTATGATGTAAAACCTGAATCCCTGAAGCACATAAGCTTTCCCGTTCCTCTCCAGACATGGACATGCCTTTCCTTCCTCCCTTTCATCCTTTTCTGGCATGACAAATATAGACATGAATATGGAAACTGTCTATGGAGTTTTAAAGGACAAGCATTTCAAGCTGTTTTCCAGAGCAAAAGTTTTCCTATCTAATTTTTCTATACTCTAATACTTTTTCAGGTTTTATTAACATTTATTAATGTTCTTCAACTTATTTTTCATTTTCATGCCAGAAGCTTGATCTCAAGGATGCTTTAAGGCAACTTAATCAGTCTCCTTCCAGACATATGATATGAATTAGCCATGAGTTAATTTTCAATTAGTAACTGGTAATGTGTATTATGCCATGAAACTATCATCTTGTCAATTGTCTATATTGAACTATTGAATATATAAATCTTCAAATATGATAATCTGCATTCTGGTATTAGAATAAAAGACTGACGTTGCAGAACGAAATGATGGCACTTTATCTTCAAAATGGACAAATTTTATTTTGTGAATTAACTGAGATAAGCTTTAGTTTCCTGTTACGTTTTCTCCCTGCACAGTCCCAGGCTAAACTCTGTTTC